>NC_090743.1:32572285-32602654 GCF_036898095.1 Palaemon carinicauda
GCACTCCAGCCTAAATCTTCTTGTTCAGATATTGTTTTTACAATAGGCATGGATGTTGATATATCTATTAATTCAGCTAAAGGCTCCGTACAAGATGACACGGGGTTGCGTGATAATGCATCCGCAATGATATTTGCTTTCCCAGGTAAATACCCGATTCTTGCGCCAAAATCTTGAATGATCAAATGCCACCGAGTTCGTTTAGGGCTGTGGTTGAAGCCTTTAAAGAACTCTGTTAGTGGTTTATGGTCAGTAAGAACCTTAACGGGATAACCGTAAATTATGAACTTAAAATGCACTAGCGAATTAACAATAGCTAGTCCTTCCTTGTCTATTACTTCATACTTACTTTCGGAAGTTCTCAATTTTCGAGAATAGAAAGCTATCGGGAAAACTGTTTATCATATTGCTGAAGCAATACCCCTCCCACTCCTAAGTCTGAGGCGTCTGTTGCAATGAAGAATTCCTTACCGAAGTCAGGAAATTTTAAGATAGGAGAACTACACGAGTTCATCTTTCAAAGTATTAAACGCCTGTTGATGTTGCTCAGACCATATGAAATCTACGCCCTTCTTCGTAAGATCAGTTAAAGGAGCGGCTATTATTGAATAGTTGCGTATAAAACGCCTGTAATATTCACTACAACCCAGAAATTGCTGTATTCCCTTGACTTTAGTAGGTATGGGAAAATTACGTATAGCCGACACCTTATCATGGACTACTTTAAGACCTTGGCTTGACACCATGAAACCCAAATATATTAATTCTGTTTTGAAAAATTCACACTTACTAATCTTTACTCTTAAGTTATGTTGTCTTAATCTCTGTAGTACTAGTTCTAACTTACGTAGATGTTCTTCTAAGGTGTTGGAAAAGATTACAAGATCATCCATATAGGCATGCAATACAGTATATCCCCTAACAAGTCCCCAAACACTATGTTAATCATTCTTGTAAATGTTATAGGAGCACAACGTAAACCAAAAGGCATCCGTAAAAAATTCATAATGTCCCCTGGCTGTGCTGAAGGCTGTGTATGGGATACTATCTTCTTCTAATGATATCTGGTGAAAGCCTTTAAGTAAGTCCAAACTGGTAAAATATTTATTCTGACCTAACAAAGACAAAATATCGTCAGTACATGGCACTGGGAATCGATCAGGGATCGTTTCCTCATTTAGACGACGAAAGTCGACGCAGATACGCCATGTTCGATCTTTTTTCGGTACAACTATTAAAGGAAAATTATAAGGGCTATTTGATTTTCTAATGACTCCTTCCTCTAACATTTTACCTACTTCATCATTTATTACATTCTGGAATTTCATAGGGAGTCTGTACGAGGGTACATATATAATTTTCTGCTTGTCCTTTAACCTTATTTGATGCTCGATCACATCTGTTTTTCCTAAGGATCCATCCATAGTGGAAAAGACATCTTGATATTTAGTTAAAAGTTCAAAAATTTTCTGCTGAATTTCTTCGTCTTGAATGTCCTTACTGATTTTATTTTTAATAGATCGCAAAAGGGATTCATCCGCAACTGATTGAGAGTGATTGATTTCAGCAACGGTAAGAATACGATATTTATAAACTTCTACATCCAAGATATGTTGATTTTTGTGAATTACTAAAGTGTTATTAAATGATTACAGACTTCGATATTACATTGCTGATGTGAGCCTACTGTATAAATAGCTTGTGTGACAGACAATCCGTTAGTTTTCAAAGTATCGGAAAGGATTAATATTTCAGATCCCGGTAGTGTTTTCTTTATTTGCACTATTAAATTCGAAGGTACTGGTCCTTCAGCTCTTGCTGCTTTTGCTCCTTCTTATTCCTACTTAGAAGAATGTCAGACTCGTTTTTCAGCATTTGTTCACCTGACAAAGAAACAGTACAAGTGAATCTTTGTCAAGAAACAAAGCTTACTAAGCAAGTCCGACTTCTTCCACTGCTGAGTTCAATTTGTAGAATATCCATTCGCTGGCCCTTCAGCTCTTGCTGCTTCTGCTCCTTCTTACTCCTACTTAGAAGAATAAGTCAGACTCGTTTTTCAGCATTTGTTCACCTGACAAAGAAACATTACAGGTGAATCTTTGTCAAGAAACAAAGCTTACTAAGCAAGTCCGACTCCTTCCCACTGCTGAGTTCAATTTGTAGAATATCCATTCGCTGGCCCTTCAGCTCTTGCTGCTTCTGCTCCTTCTTACTCCTACTTAGAAGAATAAGTCAGACTCAATTTTCAGTATGTGTTCACGTGACAAAGAAACAGTACAAGTGAATCTTTGTCAAGAAACAAAGCATACTAAGCAAGTCCGACTTCTTCCCACTGCTGAGTTCAATTTGTAGAATATGCATTTTTTGTCCTTCGTCTGCTCCTGCTTTTTCTCCTCCTTATTTGTACATACTAGAATAAGTCAGACTCAATTTTCAGTATGTGTTCACCTGACAAAGAAACAGTACAAGTGAATCTTTGTCAAGAAACAAAGCATACTAAGCAAGTCCGACTTCTTCCTACTTCTGAGTCCAATTTGTAGAATATGCATTTGTTGGTCCTTCGTCTGCTCCTGCTTTTGCTCCTCCTTTATTTGTACTTACTAGAATAAGTCAGACTCAATTTTCTGTATGTGTTCACCTGACAAAGAAACAGTACAAGTGAATCTTTGTCAAGAAACAAAGCATACTAAGCAAGTCAGACTTCTTCCCACTGCCGAGTTCAATTTGTAGAATATCCATTCGCTGGCCCTTCAGCTCTTGCTGCTTCTGCGCCTTCTCACTCCTACTTAGAAGAATAAGTCAGACTCGTTTTTCAGCATTTGTTCACCTGACAAAGAAACAGTACAGGTGAATCTTTGTCAAGAAACAAAGCTTACTAAGCAAGTCAGACTTCTTCCCACTGCTGAGTTCAATTTGTAGAATATCCATTCGCTGGTCCTTCAGCTCTTGCTGCTTCTGCTCCTTCTTACTCCTACTTAGAAGAATAAGCCAGACTCGTTTTTCAGCATTTGTTCACCTGACTAAGAAACAGTACAGGTGAATCTTTGTCAAGAAACAAAGCTTACTACGCAAGTCCGACTTCTTCCCACTGCTGAGTTCAATATGTAGAATATCCATTCGTTGGTCCTTCAGCTCTTGCTGCTTCTGCTCCTTCTTACTCCTACTTAGAAGAATAAATCAGACTCGTTTTTCAGCATTTGTTCACCTGACAAAGAAACAGTACAGGTGAATCTTTGTCAAGAAACAAAGCTTACTAAGCAAGTCTGACTTCTTCCACTGCTGAGTTCAATTTGTAGAATATCCATTCGCTGGTCCTTCAGCTCTTGCTGCTTCTGCTCCTTCTTACTCCTACTTAGAAGAATAAGCCAGACTCGTTTTTCAGCATTTGTTCACCTGACAAAGAAACAGTACAGGTGAATCTTTGTCAAGAAACAAAGCTTACTAAGCAAGTCCGACTTCTTCCCACTGCTGAGTTCAATTTGTAGAATATCCATTCGCTGGTCCTTCAGCTCTTGCTGCTTCTGCTCCTTCTTACTCCTACTTAGAAGAATAAGTCAGACTCGTTTTTCAGCATTTGTTCACCTGACAAAGAAACAGTACAGGTGAATCTTTGTCAAGAAACAAAGCTTACTAAGCAAGTCCGACTTCTTCCCACTGCTGAGTTCAATTTGTAGAATATCCATTCGCTGGTCCTTCAGCTCTTGCTGCTTCTGCTCCTTCTTACTCCTACTTAGAAGAATAAGTCAGACTCGTTTTTCAGCATTTGTTCACCTGACAAAGAAACAGTACAAGTGAATCTTTGTCAAGAAACAAAGCTTACTAATCAAGTCTTACTTCTTCCCACTGCTGAGTTCAATTTGTAGAATATCCATTCGCTGGTCCTTCAGTTCTTGCTGCTTCTGCTCCTTCTTACTCCTACTTATAAGAATAAGTCAGACTCGTTTTTCAGCATTTGTTCACCTGACAAAGAAACAGTACAAGTGAATCTTTGTCAAGAAACAAAGCTTACTAAGCAAGTCCGACTTCTTCCCACTGCTGAGTTCAATTTGTAGAATATCCATTCGCTGGTCCTTCAGCTCTTGCTGCTTCTGCTCCTTCTTACTCCTACTTAGAATAAGTCAGACTTGTTTTTCAGCATTTGTTCACCTGACAAAGAAACAGTACAGGTGAATCTTTGTCAAGAAACAAAGCTTACTAAGCAAGTCCGACTTCTTCCCACTGCCGAGTTCAATTTGTAGAATATCCATTCGCTGGTCCTTCAGCTCTTGCTGATTCTGCTCCTTCTTACTCCTACTTAGAAGAATAAGTCAGACTCGTTTTTCAGCATTTGTTCACCTGACAAAGAAACAGTACAGGTGAATCTTTGTCAAGAAACAAAGCTTACTAAGCAAGTCCGACTTCTTCCCACTGCTGAGTTCAATTTGTAGAATATCCATTTGCTGGTCCTTCTGCTCTTGCTGCTTCTGCTCCTTCTTACTCCTACTTAGAAGAATAAGTCAGACTCGTTTTTCAGCATTTGTTCACCTGACAAAGAAACAGTACAGGTGAATCTTTGTCAAGAAACAAAGCTTACTAAGCAAGTCCGACTTCTTCCCACTGCTGAGTTCAATTTGTAGAATATCCATTCGCTGGTCCTTCAGCTCTTGCTGCTTCTGCTCCTTCTTACTCCTACTTAGAAGAATAAGTCAGACTCGTTTTTCAGCATTTGTTCACCTGACAAAGAAACAGTACAAGTGAATCTTTGTCAAGAAACAAAGCTTACTAAGCAAGTCCGACTTCTTCCCACTGCTGAGTTCAATTTGTAGAATATCCATTCGCTGGTCCTTCAGCTCTTGCTGCTTCTGCTCCTTCTTACTCCTACTTAGAAGAATAAGTCAGACTCGTTTTTCAGCATTTGTTCACCTGACAAAGAAACAGTACAGGTGAATCTTTGTCAAGAAACAAAGCTTTCTAAGAGAGTCCGACTTCTTCCCACTGTTGAGTTCAATTTGTAGAATATCCATTCGCTGGTCCTTCAGCTCTTGCTGCTTCTGCTCCTTCTTACTCCTACTTAGAAGAATAAGTCACACTCGTTTTTCAGCATTTGTTCACCTGACAAAGAAACAGTACAAGTGAATCTTTGTCAGCTTACTAAGCAAGTCCGACTTCTTCCCACTGCTGAGTTCAATTTGTAGAATATCCATTCGCTGGTCCTTCAGCTCTTGCTGCTTCTGCTCCTTCTTACTCCTACTTAGAAGAATAAGTCAGACTCGTTTTTCAGCATTTGTTCACCTGACAAAGAAACAGTACAGGTGAATCTTTGTCAAGAAACAAATCTTACTAAGCAAGTCCGACTTCTTCCCACTGTTGAGTTCAATTTGTAGAATATTCATTCGCTGGTCCTTCAGCTCTTGCTGCTTCTGCTCCTTCTTACTCCTACTTAGAAGAATAAGTCAGACTCGTTTTTCAGCATTTGTTCACCTGACAAAGAAACAGTACAAGTGAATCTTTGTCAAGAAACAAAGCTTACTAAGCAAGTCCGACTTCTTCCCACTGCTGAGTTCAATTTGTAGAATATCCATTCGCTGGTCCTTCAGCTCTTGCTGCTTCTGCTCCTTCTTACTCCTACTTAGAAGAATAAGTCAGACTCGTTTTTCAGCATTTGTTCACCTGACAAAGAAACAGTACAGGTGAATCTTTGTCAAGAAACAAATCTTACTAAGCAAGTCCGACTTCTTCCCACTGTTGAGTTCAATTTGTAGAATATCCATTCGCTGGTCCTTCAGCTCTTGCTGCTTCTGCTCCTTCTTACTCCTACTTAGGAGAATAAGTCAGACTCGTTTTTCAGCATTTGTTCACCTGACAAAGAAACAGTACAGGTGAATCTTTGTCAAGAAACAAATCTTACTAAGCATGTCCGACTTCTTCCCACTGCTGAGTTCAATTTGTAGAATATCCATTCGCTGGTCCTTCAGCTCTTGCTGCTTCTGCTCCTTCTTACTCCTACTTAGAAGAATAAGTCAGACTCGTTTTTCAGCATTTGTTCACCTGACAAAGAAACAGTACAGGTGAATCTTTGTCAAGAAACAAAGCTTACTAAGCAAGTCCGACTCCTTCCCACTGCTGAGTTCAATTTGTAGAATATCCATTCGCTGGCCCTTCAGCTCTTGCTGCTTCTGCTCCTTCTTACTCCTACTTAGAAGAATAAGTCAGACTCGTTTTTCAGCATTTGTTCACCTGACAAAGAAACAGTACAAGTGAATCTTTGTCAAGAAACAAAGCTTACTAAGCAAGTCCGACTTCTTCCCACTGCTGAGTTCAATTTGTAGAATATCCATTCGCTGGTCCTTCAGCTCTTGCTGCTTTTGCTCCTTCTTACTCCTACTTAGAAGAATAAGTCAGACTCGTTTTTCAGCATTTGTTCACCTGACAAAGAAACAGTACAGGTGAATCTTTGTCAAGAAACAAAGCTTACTAAGCAAGTCCGACTTCTTCCCACTGCCGAGTTCAATTTGTAGAATATCCATTCGCTGGTCCTTCAGCTCTTGCTGATTCTGCTCCTTCTTACTCCTACTTAGAAGAATAAGTCAGACTCGTTTTTCAGCATTTGTTCACCTGACAAAGAAACAGTACAGGTGAATCTTTGTCAAGAAACAAAGCTTACTAAGCAAGTCCGACTTCTTCCCACTGCTGAGTTCAATTTGTAGAATATCCATTTGCTGGTCCTTCTGCTCTTGCTGCTTCTGCTCCTTCTTACTCCTACTTAGAAGAATAAGTCAGACTCGTTTTTCAGCATTTGTTCACCTGACAAAGAAACAGTACAGGTGAATCTTTGTCAAGAAACAAAGCTTACTAAGCAAGTCCGACTTCTTCCCACTGCTGAGTTCAATTTGTAGAATATCCATTCGCTGGTCCTTCAGCTCTTGCTGCTTCTGCTCCTTCTTACTCCTACTTAGAAGAATAAGTCAGACTCGTTTTTCAGCATTTGTTCACCTGACAAAGAAACAGTACAAGTGAATCTTTGTCAAGAAACAAAGCTTACTAAGCAAGTCCGACTTCTTCCCACTGCTGAGTTCAATTTGTAGAATATCCATTCGCTGGTCCTTCAGCTCTTGCTGCTTCTGCTCCTTCTTACTCCTACTTAGAAGAATAAGTCAGACTCGTTTTTCAGCATTTGTTCACCTGACAAAGAAACAGTACAGGTGAATCTTTGTCAAGAAACAAAGCTTTCTAAGCAAGTCCGACTTCTTCCCACTGTTGAGTTCAATTTGTAGAATATCCATTCGCTGGTCCTTCAGCTCTTGCTGCTTCTGCTCCTTCTTACTCCTACTTAGAAGAATAAGTCACACTCGTTTTTCAGCATTTGTTCACCTGACAAAGAAACAGTACAAGTGAATCTTTGTCAGCTTACTAAGCAAGTCCGACTTCTTCCCACTGCTGAGTTCAATTTGTAGAATATCCATTCGCTGGTCCTTCAGCTCTTGCTGCTTCTGCTCCTTCTTACTCCTACTTAGAAGAATAAGTCAGACTCGTTTTTCAGCATTTGTTCACCTGACAAAGAAACAGTACAGGTGAATCTTTGTCAAGAAACAAATCTTACTAAGCAAGTCCGACTTCTTCCCACTGTTGAGTTCAATTTGTAGAATATCCATTCGCTGGTCCTTCAGCTCTTGCTGCTTCTGCTCCTTCTTACTCCTACTTAGAAGAATAAGTCAGACTCGTTTTTCAGCATTTGTTCACCTGACAAAGAAACAGTACAAGTGAATCTTTGTCAAGAAACAAAGCTTATTAAGCAAGTCCGACTTCTTCCCACTGCTGAGTTCAATTTGTAGAATATCCATTCGCTGGTCCTTCAGCTCTTGCTGCTTCTGCTCCTTCTTACTCCTACTTAGAAGAATAAGTCAGACTCGTTTTTCAGCATTTGTTCACCTGACAAAGAAACAGTACAGGTGAATCTTTGTCAAGAAACAAATCTTACTAAGCAAGTCCGACTTCTTCCCACTGTTGAGTTCAATTTGTAGAATATCCATTCGCTGGTCCTTCAGCTCTTGCTGCTTCTGCTCCTTCTTACTCCTACTTAGAAGAATAAGTCAGACTCGTTTTTCAGCATTTGTTCACCTGACAAAGAAACAGTACAGGTGAATCTTTGTCAAGAAACAAATCTTACTAAGCATGTCCGACTTCTTCCCACTGCTGAGTTCAATTTGTAGAATATCCATTCGCTGGTCCTTCAGCTCTTGCTGCTTCTGCTCCTTCTTACTCCTACTTAGAAGAATAAGTCAGACTCGTTTTTCAGCATTTGTTCACCTGACAAAGAAACAGTACAGGTGAATCTTTGTCAAGAAACAAAGCTTACTAAGCAAGTCCGACTCCTTCCCACTGCTGAGTTCAATTTGTAGAATATCCATTCGCTGGCCCTTCAGCTCTTGCTGCTTCTGCTCCTTCTTACTCCTACTTAGAAGAATAAGTCAGACTCGTTTTTCAGCATTTGTTCACCTGACAAAGAAACAGTACAAGTGAATCTTTGTCAAGAAACAAAGCATACTAAGCAAGTCAGACTTCTTCCCACTGCCGAGTTCAATTTGTAGAATATCAATTCGCTGGTCCTTCAGCTCTTGCTGCTTCTGCTCCTTCTTACTCCTACTTAGAAGAATAAGTCAGACTCGTTTTTCAGCATTTGTTCACCTGACAAAGAAACAGTACAGGTGAATCTTTGTCAAGAAACAAAGCTTACTAAGCAAGTCCGACTTCTTCCCACTGCTGAGTTCAATTTGTAGAATATCCATTCGCTGGCCCTTCAGCTCTTGCTGATTCTGCTCCTTCTTACTCCTACTTAGAAGAATAAGTCAGACTCGTTTTTCAGCATTTGTTCACCTGACAAAGAAACAGTACAGGTGAATCTTTGTCAAGAAATAAAGCTTACTAAGCAAGTCCGACTTCTTCCCACTGCTGAGTTCAATTTGTAGAATATCCATTTGCTGGTCCTTCTGCTCCTGCTGCTTCTGCTCCTTCTTACTCCTACTTAGAAGAATAAGTCAGACTCGTTTT
Organism: Palaemon carinicauda; assembly: GCF_036898095.1. Taxonomy (NCBI): domain Eukaryota; kingdom Metazoa; phylum Arthropoda; class Malacostraca; order Decapoda; family Palaemonidae; genus Palaemon; species Palaemon carinicauda. The sequence continues at coordinate 32,581,313 of NC_090743.1, forward strand.
TCAGCATTTGTTCACCTGACAAAGAAACAGTACAGGTGAATCTTTGTCAAGAAACAAAGCTTGCTAAGCAAGTCCGACTTCTTCCCACTGCTGAGTTCAATTTGTAGAATATCCATTCGCTGGTCCTTCAGCTCTTGCTGCTTCTGCTCCTTCTTACTCCTACTTAGAAGAATAAGTCAGACTCGTTTTTCAGCATTTTTTCACCTGACAAAGAAACAGTACAAGTGAATCTTTGTCAAGAAACAAAGCTTACTAAGCAAGTCCGACTTCTTCCCACTGCTGAGTTCAATTTGTAGAATATCCATTCGCTGGTCCTTCAGCTCTTGCTGCTTCTGCTCCTTCTTACTCCTACTTAGAAGAATAAGTCAGACTCGTTTTTCAGCATTTGTTCACCTGACAAAGAAACAGTACAGGTGAATCTTTGTCAAGAAACAAAGCTTTCTAAGCAAGTCCGACTTCTTCCCACTGCTGAGTTCAATTTGTAGAATATCCATTCGCTGGTCCTTCAGCTCTTGCTGCTTTTGCTCCTTCTTACTCCTACTTAGAAGAATGTCAGACTCGTTTTTCAGCATTTGTTCACCTGACAAAGAAACAGTACAAGTGAATCTTTGTCAAGAAACAAAGCTTACTAAGCAAGTCCGACTTCTTCCCACTGCTGAGTTCAATTTGTAGAATATCCATTCGCTGGCCCTTCAGCTCTTGCTGCTTCTGCTCCTTCTTACTCCTACTTAGAAGAATAAGTCAGACTCGTTTTTCAGCATTTGTTCACCTGACAAAGAAACAGTACAGGTGAATCTTTGTCAAGAAACAAAGCTTACTAAGCAAGTCCGACTCCTTCCCACTGCTGAGTTCAATTTGTAGAATATCCATTCGCTGGCCCTTCAGCTCTTGCTGCTTCTGCTCCTTCTTACTCCTACTTAGAAGAATAAGTCAGACTCGTTTTTCAGCATTTGTTCACCTGACAAAGAAACAGTACAGGTGAATCTTTGTCAAGAAACAAAGCTTACTAAGCAAGTCCGACTCTTTCCCACTGCTGAGTTCAATTTGTAGAATATCCATTCGCTGGCCCTTCAGCTCTTGCTGCTTCTGCTCCTTCTTACTCCTACTTAGAAGAATAAGTCAGACTCGTTTTTCAGCATTTGTTCACCTGACAAAGAAACAGTACAAGTGAATCTTTGTCAAGAAACAAAGCTTACTAAGCAAGTCCGACTTCTTCCCACTGCTGAGTTCAATTTGTAGAATATCCATTCACTGGTCCTTCAGCTCTTGCTGCTTTTGCTCCTTCTTACTCCTACTTAGAAGAATGTCAGACTCGTTTTTCAGCATTTGTTCACCTGACAAAGAAACAGTACAAGTGAATCTTTGTCAAGAAACAAAGCTTACTAAGCAAGTCCGACTTCTTCCCACTGCTGAGTTCAATTTGTAGAATATCCATTCGCTGGCCCTTCAGCTCTTGCTGCTTCTGCTCCTTCTTATTCCTACTTAGAAGAATAAGTCAGACTCGTTTTTCAGCATTTGTTCACCTGACAAAGAAACATTACAGGTGAATCTTTGTCAAGAAACAAAGCTTACTAAGCAAGTCCGACTCCTTCCCACTGCTGAGTTCAATTTGTAGAATATCCATTCGCTGGCCCTTCAGCTCTTGCTGCTTCTGCTCCTTCTTACTCCTACTTAGAAGAATAAGTCAGACTCGTTTTTCAGCATTTGTTCACCTGACAAAGAAACAGTACAGGTGAATCTTTGTCAAGAAACAAAGCTTACTAAGCAAGTCCGACTTCTTTCCACTGCTGAGTTCAATTTGTAGAATATCCATTCGCTGGTCCTTCAGCTCTTGCTGCTTCTGCTCCTTCTTACTCCTACTTAGAAGAATAAGTCAGACTCGTTTTTCAGCATTTGTTCACCTGACAAAGAAACAGTACAAGTGAATCTTTGTCAAGAAACAAAGCTTACTAAGCAAGTCCGACTTCTTCCCACTGCTGAGTTCAATTTGTAGAATATCCATTCGCTGGCCCTTCAGCTCTTGCTGCTTCTGCTCCTTCTTACTCCTACTTAGAAGAATAAGTCAGACTCGTTTTTCAGCATTTGTTCACCTGACAAAGAAACAGTACAAGTGAATCTTTGTCAAGAAACAAAGCTTACTAAGCAAGTCTTACTTCTTCCCACTGCTGAGTTCAATTTGTAGAATATCCATTCGCTGGTCCTTCAGTTCTTGCTGCTTCTGCTCCTTCTTACTCCTACTTATAAGAATAAGTCAGACTCGTTTTTCAGCATTTGTTCACCTGACAAAGAAACAGTACAAGTGAATCTTTGTTAAGAAACAAAGCTTACTAAGCAAGTCCGACTTCTTCCCACTGCTGAGTTCAATTTGTAGAATATCCATTCGCTGGTCCTTCAGCTCTTGCTGCTTCTGCTCCTTCTTACTCCTACTTAGAATAAGTCAGACTTGTTTTTCAGCATTTGTTCACCTGACAAAGAAACAGTACAGGTGAATCTTTGTCAAGAAACAAAGCTTACTAAGCAAGTCCGACTTCTTCCCACTGCCGAGTTCAATTTGTAGAATATCCATTCGCTGGTCCTTCAGCTCTTGCTGATTCTGCTCCTTCTTACTCCTACTTAGAAGAATAAGTCAGACTCGTTTTTCAGCATTTGTTCACCTGACAAAGAAACAGTACAGGTGAATCTTTGTCAAGAAACAAAGCTTACTAAGCAAGTCCGACTTCTTCCCACTGCTGAGTTCAATTTGTAGAATATCCATTTGCTGGTCCTTCTGCTCCTGCTGCTTCTGCTCCTTCTTACTCCTACTTAGAAGAATAAGTCAGACTCGTTTTTCAGCATTTGTTCACCTGACAAAGAAACAGTACAGGTGAATCTTTGTCAAGAAACAAAGCTTGCTAAGCAAGTCCGACTTCTTCCCACTGCTGAGTTCAATTTGTAGAATATCCATTCGCTGGTCCTTCAGCTCTTGCTGCTTCTGCTCCTTCTTACTCCTACTTAGAAGAATAAGTCAGACTCGTTTTTCAGCATTTGTTCACCTGACAAAGAAACAGTACAAGTGAATCTTTGTCAAGAAACAAAGCTTACTAAGCAAGTCCGACTTCTTCCCACTGCTGAGTTCAATTTGTAGAATATCCATTCGCTGGTCCTTCAGCTCTTGCTGCTTCTGCTCCTTCTTACTCCTACTTAGAAGAATAAGTCAGACTCGTTTTTCAGCATTTGTTCACCTGACAAAGAAACAGTACAGGTGAATCTTTGTCAAGAAACAAAGCTTTCTAAGCAAGTCCGACTTTTTCCCACTGTTGAGTTCAATTTGTAGAATATCCATTCGCTGGTCCTTCAGCTCTTGCTGCTTCTGCTCCTTCTTACTCCTACTTAGAAGAATAAGTCACACTCGTTTTTCAGCATTTGTTCACCTGACAAAGAAACAGTACAAGTGAATCTTTGTCAGCTTACTAAGCAAGTCCGACTTCTTCCCACTGCTGAGTTCAATTTGTAGAATATCCATTCGCTGGTCCTTCAGCTCTTGCTGCTTCTGCTCCTTCTTACTCCTACTTAGAAGAATAAGTCAGACTCGTTTTTCAGCATTTGTTCACCTGACAAAGAAACAGTACAGGTGAATCTTTGTCAAGAAACAAATCTTACTAAGCAAGTCCGACTTCTTCCCACTGTTGAGTTCAATTTGTAGAATATCCATTCGCTGGTCCTTCAGCTCTTGCTGCTTCTGCTCCTTCTTACTCCTACTTAGAAGAATAAGTCAGACTCGTTTTTCAGCATTTGTTCACCTGACAAAGAAACAGTACAAGTGAATCTTTGTCAAGAAACAAAGCTTACTAAGCAAGTCCGACTTCTTCCCACTGCTGAGTTCAATTTGTAGAATATCCATTCGCTGGTCCTTCAGCTCTTGCTGCTTCTGCTCCTTCTTACTCCTACTTAGAAGAATAAGTCAGACTCGTTTTTCAGCATTTGTTCACCTGACAAAGAAACAGTACAGGTGAATCTTTGTCAAGAAACAAATCTTACTAAGCAAGTCCGACTTCTTCCCACTGTTGAGTTCAATTTGTAGAATATCCATTCGCTGGTCCTTCAGCTCTTGCTGCTTCTGCTCCTTCTTACTCCTACTTAGAAGAATAAGTCAGACTCGTTTTTCAGCATTTGTTCACCTGACAAAGAAACAGTACAGGTGAATCTTTGTCAAGAAACAAATCTTACTAAGCATGTCCGACTTCTTCCCACTGCTGAGTTCAATTTGTAGAATATCCATTCGCTGGTCCTTCAGCTCTTGCTGCTTCTGCTCCTTCTTACTCCTACTTAGAAGAATAAGTCAGACTCGTTTTTCAGCATTTGTTCACCTGACAAAGAAACAGTACAGGTGAATCTTTGTCAAGAAACAAAGCTTACTAAGCAAGTCCGACTCCTTCCCACTGCTGAGTTCAATTTGTAGAATATCCATTCGCTGGCCCTTCAGCTCTTGCTGCTTCTGCTCCTTCTTACTCCTACTTAGAAGAATAAGTCAGACTCGTTTTTCAGCATTTGTTCACCTGACAAAGAAACAGTACAAGTGAATCTTTGTCAAGAAACAAAGCTTACTAAGCAAGTCCGACTTCTTCCCACTGCTGAGTTCAATTTGTAGAATATCCATTCGCTGGTCCTTCAGCTCTTGCTGCTTTTGCTCCTTCTTACTCCTACTTAGAAGAATAAGTCAGACTCGTTTTTCAGCATTTGTTCACCTGACAAAGAAACAGTACAAGTGAATCTTTGTCAAGAAACAAAGCTTACTAAGCAAGTCCGACTTCTTCCCTCTGCTGAGTTCAATTTGTAGAATATCCATTCGCTGGTCCTTCAGCTCTTGCTGCTTTTGCTCCTTCTTACTCCTACTTAGAAGAATGTCAGACTCGTTTTTCAGCATTTGTTCACCTGACAAAGAAACAGTACAAGTGAATCTTTGTCAAGAAACAAAGCTTACTAAGCAAGTCCGACTTCTTCCCACTGCTGAGTTCAATTTGTAGAATATCCATTCGCTGGCCCTTCAGCTCTTGCTGCTTCTGCTCCTTCTTACTCCTACTTAGAAGAATAAGTCAGACTCGTTTTTCAGCATTTGTTCACCTGACAAAGAAACAGTACAGGTGAATCTTTGTCAAGAAACAAAGCTTACTAAGCAAGTCCGACTCCTTCCCACTGCTGAGTTCAATTTGTAGAATATCCATTCGCTGGCCCTTCAGCTCTTGCTGCTTCTGCTCCTTCTTACTCCTACTTAGAAGAATAAGTCAGACTCGTTTTTCAGCATTTGTTCACCTGACAAAGAAACAGTACAAGTGAATCTTTGTCAAGAAACAAAGCTTACTAAGCAAGTCCGACTTCTTCCCACTGCTGAGTTCAATTTGTAGAATATCCATTCGCTGGTCCTTCAGCTCTTGCTGCTTTTGCTCCTTCTTACTCCTACTTAGAAGAATAAGTCAGACTCGTTTTTCAGCATTTGTTCACCTGACAAAGAAACAGTACAAGTGAATCTTTGTCAAGAAACAAAGCTTACTAAGCAAGTCCGACTTCTTCCCACTGCTGAGTTCAATTTGTAGAATATCCATTCGCTGGTCCTTCAGCTCTTGCTGCTTTTGCTCCTTCTTACTCCTACTTAGAAGAATGTCAGACTCGTTTTTCAGCATTTGTTCACCTGACAAAGAAACAGTACAAGTGAATCTTTGTCAAGAAACAAAGCTTACTAAGCAAGTCCGACTTCTTCCCACTGCTGAGTTCAATTTGTAGAATATCCATTCGCTGGCCCTTCAGCTCTTGCTGCTTCTGCTCCTTCTTACTCCTACTTAGAAGAATAAGTCAGACTCGTTTTTCAGCATTTGTTCACCTGACAAAGAAACAGTACAGGTGAATCTTTGTCAAGAAACAAAGCTTACTAAGCAAGTCCGACTCCTTCCCACTGCTGAGTTCAATTTGTAGAATATCCATTCGCTGGCCCTTCAGCTCTTGCTGCTTCTGCTCCTTCTTACTCCTACTTAGAAGAATAAGTCAGACTCGTTTTTCAGCATTTGTTCACCTGACAAAGAAACAGTACAGGTGAATCTTTGTCAAGAAACAAAGCTTACTAAGCAAGTCCGACTCCTTCCCACTGCTGAGTTCAATTTGTAGAATATCCATTCGCTGGCCCTTCAGCTCTTGCTGCTTCTGCTCCTTCTTACTCCTACTTAGAAGAATAAGTCAGACTCGTTTTTCAGCATTTGTTCACCTGACAAAGAAACAGTACAAGTGAATCTTTGTCAAGAAACAAAGCTTACTAAGCAAGTCCGACTTCTTCCCACTGCTGAGTTCAATTTGTAGAATATCCATTCACTGGTCCTTCAGCTCTTGCTGCTTTTGCTCCTTCTTACTCCTACTTAGAAGAATGTCAGACTCGTTTTTCAGCATTTGTTCACCTGACAAAGAAACAGTACAAGTGAATCTTTGTCAAGAAACAAAGCTTACTAAGCAAGTCCGACTTCTTCCCACTGCTGAGTTCAATTTGTAGAATATCCATTCGCTGGCCCTTCAGCTCTTGCTGCTTCTGCTCCTTCTTACTCCTACTTAGAAGAATAAGTCAGACTCGTTTTTCAGCATTTGTTCACCTGACAAAGAAACATTACAGGTGAATCTTTGTCAAGAAACAAAGCTTACTAAGCAAGTCCGACTCCTTCCCACTGCTGAGTTCAATTTGTAGAATATCCATTCGCTGGCCCTTCAGCTCTTGCTGCTTCTGCTCCTTCTTACTCCTACTTAGAAGAATAAGTCAGACTCGTTTTTCAGCATTTGTTCACCTGACAAAGAAACAGTACAGGTGAATCTTTGTCAAGAAACAAAGCTTACTAAGCAAGTCCGACTTCTTTCCACTGCTGAGTTCAATTTGTAGAATATCCATTCGCTGGTCCTTCAGCTCTTGCTGCTTCTGCTCCTTCTTACTCCTACTTAGAAGAATAAGTCAGACTCGTTTTTCAGCATTTGTTCACCTGACAAAGAAACAGTACAAGTGAATCTTTGTCAAGAAACAAAGCTTACTAAGCAAGTCCGACTTCTTCCCACTGCTGAGTTCAATTTGTAGAATATCCATTCGCTGGCCCTTCAGCTCTTGCTGCTTCTGCTCCTTCTTACTCCTACTTAGAAGAATAAGTCAGACTCGTTTTTCAGCATTTGTTCACCTGACAAAGAAACAGTACAAGTGAATCTTTGTCAAGAAACAAAGCTTACTAAGCAAGTCTTACTTCTTCCCACTGCTGAGTTCAATTTGTAGAATATCCATTCGCTGGTCCTTCAGTTCTTGCTGCTTCTGCTCCTTCTTACTCCTACTTATAAGAATAAGTCAGACTCGTTTTTCAGCATTTGTTCACCTGACAAAGAAACAGTACAAGTGAATCTTTGTCAAGAAACAAAGCTTACTAAGCAAGTCCGACTTCTTCCCACTGCTGAGTTCAATTTGTAGAATATCCATTCGCTGGTCCTTCAGCTCTTCCTGCTTCTGCTCCTTCTTACTCCTACTTAGAAGAATAAGTCAGACTCGTTTTTCAGCATTTGTTCACCTGACAAAGAAACAGTACAGGTGAATCTTTGTCAAGAAACAAAGCTTTCTAAGCAAGTCCGACTTTTTCCCACTGTTGAGTTCAATTTGTAGAATATCCATTCGCTGGTCCTTCAGCTCTTGCTGCTTCTGCTCCTTCTTACTCCTACTTAGAAGAATAAGTCACACTCGTTTTTCAGCATTTGTTCACCTGACAAAGAAACAGTACAAGTGAATCTTTGTCAGCTTACTAAGCAAGTCCGACTTCTTCCCTCTGCTGAGTTCAATTTGTAGAATATCCATTCGCTGGTCCTTCAGCTCTTGCTGCTTCTGCTCCTTCTTACTCCTACTTAGAAGAATAAGTCAGACTCGTTTTTCAGCATTTGTTCACCTGACAAAGAAACAGTACAGGTGAATCTTTGTCAAGAAACAAATCTTACTAAGCAAGTCCGACTTCTTCCCACTGTTGAGTTCAATTTGTAGAATATCCATTCGCTGGTCCTTCAGCTCTTGCTGCTTCTGCTCCTTCTTACTCCTACTTAGAAGAATAAGTCAGACTCGTTTTTCAGCATTTGTTCACCTGACAAAGAAACAGTACAAGTGAATCTTTGTCAAGAAACAAAGCTTACTAAGCAAGTCCGACTTCTTCCCACTGCTGAGTTCAATTTGTAGAATATCCATTCGCTGGTCCTTCAGCTCTTGCTGCTTCTGCTCCTTCTTACTCCTACTTAGAAGAATAAGTCAGACTCGTTTTTCAGCATTTGTTCACCTGACAAAGAAACAGTACAGGTGAATCTTTGTCAAGAAACAAATCTTACTAAGCAAGTCCGACTTTTTCCCACTGTTGAGTTCAATTTGTAGAATATCCATTCGCTGGTCCTTCAGCTCTTGCTGCTTCTGCTCCTTCTTACTCCTACTTAGAATAAGTCAGACTTGTTTTTCAGCATTTGTTCACCTGACAAAGAAACAGTACAGGTGAATCTTTGTCAAGAAACAAAGCTTACTAAGCAAGTCCGACTTCTTCCCACTGCCGAGTTCAATTTGTAGAATATCCATTCGCTGGTCCTTCAGCTCTTGCTGATTCTGCTCCTTCTTACTCCTACTTAGAAGAATAAGTCAGACTCGTTTTTCAGCATTTGTTCACCTGACAAAGAAACAGTACAGGTGAATCTTTGTCAAGAAACAAAGCTTACTAAGCAAGTCCGACTTCTTCCCACTGCTGAGTTCAATTTGTAGAATATCCATTTGCTGGTCCTTCTGCTCCTGCTGCTTCTGCTCCTTCTTACTCCTACTTAGAAGAATAAGTCAGACTCGTTTTTCAGCATTTGTTCACCTGACAAAGAAACAGTACAGGTGAATCTTTGTCAAGAAACAAAGCTTGCTAAGCAAGTCCGACTTCTTCCCACTGCTGAGTTCAATTTGTAGAATATCCATTCGCTGGTCCTTCAGCTCTTGCTGCTTCTGCTCCTTCTTACTCCTACTTAGAAGAATAAGTCAGACTCGTTTTTCAGCATTTGTTCACCTGACAAAGAAACAGTACAAGTGAATCTTTGTCAAGAAACAAAGCTTACTAAGCAAGTCCGACTTCTTCCCACTGCTGAGTTCAATTTGTAGAATATCCATTCGCTGGTCCTTCAGCTCTTGCTGCTTCTGCTCCTTCTTACTCCTACTTAGAAGAATAAGTCAGACTCGTTTTTCAGCATTTGTTCACCTGACAAAGAAACAGTACAGGTGAATCTTTGTCAAGAAACAAAGCTTTCTAAGCAAGTCCGACTTTTTCCCACTGTTGAGTTCAATTTGTAGAATATCCATTCGCTGGTCCTTCAGCTCTTGCTGCTTCTGCTCCTTCTTACTCCTACTTAGAAGAATAAGTCACACTCGTTTTTCAGCATTTGTTCACCTGACAAAGAAACAGTACAAGTGAATCTTTGTCAGCTTACTAAGCAAGTCCGACTTCTTCCCACTGCTGAGTTCAATTTGTAGAATATCCATTCGCTGGTCCTTCAGCTCTTGCTGCTTCTGCTCCTTCTTACTCCTACTTAGAAGAATAAGTCAGACTCGTTTTTCAGCATTTGTTCACCTGACAAAGAAACAGTACAGGTGAATCTTTGTCAAGAAACAAATCTTACTAAGCAAGTCCGACTTCTTCCCACTGTTGAGTTCAATTTGTAGAATATCCATTCGCTGGTCCTTCAGCTCTTGCTGCTTCTGCTCCTTCTTACTCCTACTTAGAAGAATAAGTCAGACTCGTTTTTCAGCATTTGTTCACCTGACAAAGAAACAGTACAAGTGAATCTTTGTCAAGAAACAAAGCTTACTAAGCAAGTCCGACTTCTTCCCACTGCTGAGTTCAATTTGTAGAATATCCATTCGCTGGTCCTTCAGCTCTTGCTGCTTCTGCTCCTTCTTACTCCTACTTAGAAGAATAAGTCAGACTCGTTTTTCAGCATTTGTTCACCTGACAAAGAAACAGTACAGGTGAATCTTTGTCAAGAAACAAATCTTACTAAGCAAGTCCGACTTCTTCCCACTGTTGAGTTCAATTTGTAGAATATCCATTCGCTGGTCCTTCAGCTCTTGCTGCTTCTGCTCCTTCTTACTCCTACTTAGAAGAATAAGTCAGACTCGTTTTTCAGCATTTGTTCACCTGACAAAGAAACAGTACAGGTGAATCTTTGTCAAGAAACAAATCTTACTAAGCATGTCCGACTTCTTCCCACTGCTGAGTTCAATTTGTAGAATATCCATTCGCTGGTCCTTCAGCTCTTGCTGCTTCTGCTCCTTCTTACTCCTACTTAGAAGAATAAGTCAGACTCGTTTTTCAGCATTTGTTCACCTGACAAAGAAACAGTACAGGTGAATCTTTGTCAAGAAACAAAGCTTACTAAGCAAGTCCGACTCCTTCCCACTGCTGAGTTCAATTTGTAGAATATCCATTCGCTGGCCCTTCAGCTCTTGCTGCTTCTGCTCCTTCTTACTCCTACTTAGAAGAATAAGTCAGACTCGTTTTTCAGCATTTGTTCACCTGACAAAGAAACAGTACAAGTGAATCTTTGTCAAGAAACAAAGCTTACTAAGCAAGTCCGACTTCTTCCCACTGCTGAGTTCAATTTGTAGAACATCCATTCGCTGGTCCTTCAGCTCTTGCTGCTTTTGCTCCTTCTTACTCCTACTTAGAAGAATAAGTCAGACTCATTTTTCAGCATTTGTTCACCTGACAAAGAAACAGTACAAGTGAATCTTTGTCAAGAAACAAAGCTTACTAAGCAAGTCCGACTTCTTCCCTCTGCTGAGTTCAATTTGTAGAATATCCATTCGCTGGTCCTTCAGCTCTTGCTGCTTTTGCTCCTTCTTACTCCTACTTAGAAGAATAAGTCAGACTCGTTTTTCAGCATTTGTTCACCTGACAAAGAAACAGTACAAGTGAATCTTTGTCAAGAAACAAAGCTTACTAAGCAAGTCCGACTTCTTCCCACTGCTGAGTTCAATTTGTAGAATATCCATTCGCTGGCCCTTCAGCTCTTGCTGCTTCTGCTCCTTCTTACTCCTACTTAGAAGAATAAGTCAGACTCGTTTTTCAGCATTTGTTCACCTGACAAAGAAACAGTACAGGTGAATCTTTGTCAAGAAACAAAGCTTACTAAGCAAGTCCGACTCCTTCCCACTGCTGAGTTCAATTTGTAGAATATCCATTCGCTGGCCCTTCAGCTCTTGCTGCTTCTGCTCCTTCTTACTCCTACTTAGAAGAATAAGTCAGACTCGTTTTTCAGCATTTGTTCACCTGACAAAGAAACAGTACAAGTGAATCTTTGTCAAGAAACAAAGCTTACTAAGCAAGTCCGACTTCTTCCCACTGCTGAGTTCAATTTGTAGAATATCCATTCGCTGGTCCTTCAGCTCTTGCTGCTTTTGCTCCTTCTTACTCCTACTTAGAAGAATAAGTCAGACTCGTTTTTCAGCATTTGTTCACCTGACAAAGAAACAGTACAAGTGAATCTTTGTCAAGAAACAAAGCTTACTAAGCAAGTCCGACTTCTTCCCACTGCTGAGTTCAATTTGTAGAATATCCATTCGCTGGTCCTTCAGCTCTTGCTGCTTTTGCTCCTTCTTACTCCTACTTAGAAGAATGTCAGACTCGTTTTTCAGCATTTGTTCACCTGACAAAGAAACAGTACAAGTGAATCTTTGTCAAGAAACAAAGCTTACTAAGCAAGTCCGACTTCTTCCCACTGCTGAGTTCAATTTGTAGAATATCCATTCGCTGGCCCTTCAGCTCTTGCTGCTTCTGCTCCTTCTTACTCCTACTTAGAAGAATAAGTCAGACTCGTTTTTCAGCATTTGTTCACCTGACAAAGAAACAGTACAGGTGAATCTTTGTCAAGAAACAAAGCTTACTAAGCAAGTCCGACTCCTTCCCACTGCTGAGTTCAATTTGTAGAATATCCATTTGCTGGCCCTTCAGCTCTTGCTGCTTCTGCTCCTTCTTACTCCTACTTAGAAGAATAAGTCAGACTCGTTTTTCAGCATTTGTTCACCTGACAAAGAAACAGTACAGGTGAATCTTTGTCAAGAAACAAAGCTTACTAAGCAAGTCCGACTCCTTCCCACTGCTGAGTTCAATTTGTAGAATATCCATTCGCTGGCCCTTCAGCTCTTGCTGCTTCTGCTCCTTCTTACTCCTACTTAGAAGAATAAGTCAGATTCGTTTTTCAGCATTTGTTCACCTGACAAAGAAACAGTACAAGTGAATCTTTGTCAAGAAACAAAGCTTACTAAGCAAGTCCGACTTCTTCCCACTGCTGAGTTCAATTTGTAGAATATCCATTCACTGGTCCTTCAGCTCTTGCTGCTTCTGCTCCTTCTTACTCCTACTTAGAAGAATGTCAGACTCGTTTTTCAGCATTTGTTCACCTGACAAAGAAACAGTACAAGTGAATCTTTGTCAAGAAACAAAGCTTACTAAGCAAGTCCGACTTCTTCCCACTGCTGAGTTCAATTTGTAGAATATCCATTCGCTGGCCCTTCAGCTCTTGCTGCTTCTGCTCCTTCTTACTCCTACTTAGAAGAATAAGTCAGACTCGTTTTTCAGCATTTGTTCACCTGACAAAGAAACATTACAGGTGAATCTTTGTCAAGAAACAAAGCTTACTAAGCAAGTCCGACTCCTTCCCACTGCTGAGTTCAATTTGTAGAATATCCATTCGCTGGCCCTTCAGCTCTTGCTGCTTCTGCTCCTTCTTACTCCTACTTAGAAGAATAAGTCAGACTCGTTTTTCAGCATTTGTTCACCTGACAAAGAAACAGTACAGGTGAATCTTTGTCAAGAAACAAAGCTTACTAAGCAAGTCCGACTTCTTTCCACTGCTGAGTTCAATTTGTAGAATATCCATTCGCTGGTCCTTCAGCTCTTGCTGCTTCTGCTCCTTCTTACTCCTACTTAGAAGAATAAGTCAGACTCGTTTTTCAGCATTTGTTCACCTGACAAAGAAACAGTACAAGTGAATCTTTGTCAAGAAACAAAGCTTACTAAGCAAGTCCGACTTCTTCCCACTGCTGAGTTCAATTTGTAGAATATCCATTCGCTGGCCCTTCAGCTCTTGCTGCTTCTGCTCCTTCTTACTCCTACTTAGAAGAATAAGTCAGACTCGTTTTTCAGCATTTGTTCACCTGACAAAGAAACAGTACAGGTGAATCTTTGTCAAGAAACAAAGCTTACTAAGCAAGTCCGACTCCTTCCCACTGCTGAGTTCAATTTGTAGAATATCCATTCGCTGGCCCTTCAGCTCTTGCTGCTTCTGCTCCTTCTTACTCCTACTTAGAAGAATAAGTCAGACTCGTTTTTCAGCATTTGTTCACCTGACAAAGAAACAGTACAGGTGAATCTTTGTCAAGAAACAAAGCTTACTAAGCAAGTCCGACTTCTTTCCACTGCTGAGTTCAATTTGTAGAATATCCATTCGCTGGTCCTTCAGCTCTTGCTGCTTCTGCTCCTTCTTACTCCTACTTAGAAGAATAAGTCAGACTCGTTTTTCAGCATTTGTTCACCTGACAAAGAAACAGTACAGGTGAATCTTTGTCAAGAAACAAAGCATAAAAAACAAGTCAGACTTTTTTCCCTTTGCTGAGTCCAATTTGTAGACTATCTCCTTGGTTTTCAGAATAGATTACTGCCGGTCTCCTGCTACTGTTGCTGCCTTTCATATTTCTTTTTATTGTTTTTCCGAACATCTAGATTTTTAAATTTTTTTTCTGGATTTTTTATATATAATTTTTTTTCAATTTTATAGTTTTTTCACATTTTTCTCGATTTGTTTCTATTGGAATTTATTTTCTTTATTATTTTTACTCGTGTTTTTTAACCTTATTTCTTCCTTCTGTTTTATTATTTTGGTTCTTTTTATTATCTATTTTTCTTTTAGTTTTAAGTGTGGGTTTATCTTTTTGGTCTTTATATTTCTGCTCCCTATTTTTTAGCTTTTTACTTTTTGGCTTTTTATTTTTTGGAACTTTATTTTTTGGCTCTATATTTATTTGTTCCTTAGTTTTTTGCTTCTTATTTTTCTCTTTATTTTTGGGCTCTTTATGATTTGGCTCTTTATTTTTGGGCTTCTTTTTTTTATGCTCTTTATTTTTGGACTCATGTTTTGGCTCTTTATTTTTTTGCTCTTCATTTCTTGGCTCTTTATTTCTTGCCTTTTTATTTTTTTGCTCCTTATTTTTTAGCTGCTGCTGCGGTTCCTGGTGTTCCCTCAGCTGTGTCTTCTGGTGCTCCTTCAGCGACTGGTGCTGGTGCTGCTGGTGCTGCTGGTGCTCCTCCAGCGACTGGTGCTGGTGCTGCTGGTGCTCCTCCAGCGACTGGTGCTGGTGCTGCTGGTGCTCCTCCAGCGACTGGTGCTGGTGCTGCTGGTGCTCCTCCAGCGACTGGTGCTGGTGCTGCTGGTGCTCCTCCAGCGACTGGTGTTGGTGCTTTTTTGGCCCTTTATTTTTTCGCTCATTTTTTAGCTCTTTATTTTCTAGCTCATTATTAGCCCCTTTATTTTTTGGTTCATTTTTTTGCTTATTTTTTGGCCCTTTATTTTTAAGCTCATTTTTTAGCTCTTTATTTTTTTGCTTCTTATTTATTGGCTCCTGGTTTTTTCGTTTTTTATTTTCTGGCCCTTTTTTATCTTTTGCTTCTAGATCGTAACCCAAGTAATATAAACCCTTTTGAATTTTACGCTTCAATTTACGATGCCGTTTCTCATCAAGGCCCATCAGAATATTGTTGAGGCGCTTTTCCCGTTTAACCTGCCATTTCAGTCGTTTGATTTCGAGGTCCTTTTTCATCTCTCTCCTCACCATCTTTCTCTGAAGTCTCTCTTGGTGATATTTTAAATTTTCATTTTCTCTCCGCAGGTCCTCGTTTTCTCTCTTCAATTCCTCCATTTCCTTCGGTAGTGTTTCTTTGGGAATGAAGGTGGTTTGTTCCTCGTCCTCCACCTGGTCCTGTATATTTATCTGATTCTTCTCTCTCCATTCATTTTCCACACTTTCCTCCTCTTTATCTTCAGTATCAAAGGTTAATAGAGCGCGAGGATTTTTCAATATCCGGAAATGAGCTAGAAATGGGGCCAATATACCCAGGAAAAGATCCACGAAAAATTGGTGAACATTTCCAAAGAACTCTTTGTAGCATGAACAAAAAGTCCCCTTTACACTCACCCTCTCCTTAAAGGAGAGTATTTTATCCTTATGTAAGATTAATACTTCTTTTAGTGATCTTCTTTTTCTTGGTCTTCCTTGTATTGGTTGACGAATAGGAATTTCTTGACTTTTTACTTCCTGGCCAGACTTTCTAGCATCACCTGTCTTAGTTCCATCAGCTTTTCTTTTTGACTTTCGCTTTTTCTTATTCAACTTGCATAGGTAAGTGATAAAATCGTCCATAGTCTTGTCCCAGTTACTCTCTGGTCGAAGGCTCTCCTCCGGCGTTTCTTCCTTCAGTTGTAAAGATTTTTCCTTTTTCCAATCCTCTACTATTGGCTTTATATCCATTTTACAATCCTCTTCCATTCGCTTTATATTCCTTTCCATATTATGTTTCTCTTCTTTCCAGTTGACTTGTTCCTTTTCCAACTCACGTTTCATTTGACACATTTTATTTTTTGGTTCTTTTTTTTGCTCATTATTTTTTTGCTCATTTTTTGGCCCTTTATTTTTAGGCTCATTTTTTAGCGCTTTATTTTTTTGCTTCTTATTTATTGGCTCCTTGGTGTTTGGATCTTTATTTTTTCGCTTTTTATTTTCAGGCTTTTCATGGTTTACTTTTGGATTGTAACCCACGACCTCACAACCCTTTTGAACTATACGCCTCAATCTACGATGCCGTTTCTCTTCAAGGCCCATCAGCACGTTGTTGAGGCGCTTCTCCCGTTTAACATCCCATTTCAGTCTTTTGATTTCGAGGTCCTTTTTCATCTCTCTCCTCACCATCTTTTTCTGAAGTCTCACTAGTTGATACCTTAAATATTCAATTTCTCTCTTCAATTCCTCCATTTCCTTCGGTAGTGTTTCTTTGGGAATGAAGGTGGTTTGTTCCTGTTCCTCCACCTGGTCCTGTATATTTATCTGATTCTTCTCTCTCCATTCATTTTCCACACTTTCCTCCTCTTTATCTTCAGTATCAAAGGTTAATAGAGCGCGAGGACTTTTCAATATCTTGAAATGAGCTAGAAATTGGGCCAATATTTCCAGGAAAAGATCCACGAAAAATTGGTGAACATTTCCAAAGAACTCTTTGTAGCATGAACAAAAAGTCGCCTTTACACTCACCCTCTCTTTAATGGAGAGTATTTTATCCTTGCGTAAGATTAATCTTTCTTTTAGTGGTATTTTTTTTCTTTTTACCACTTGCATTTGCCGAATAGGAATAGGAATTTCCTGACTTTTTACTTCCTGGCCAGACTTTCTAGCATCACCTGTCTTAGTTCCATCAGCTTTTCTTTTTGACCTTCGCTCTATCATTTTCAACTTGCATAGGTAAGTGATAAAATCGTCAATTGTCTTGTCCCAGTTACTCTCTGGTCGAAGGCTCTCCTCCGGCGTTTCTTCCTTCAGTTGTAAAGATTTTTCCTTTTTCCAATCCTCTACTATTGGCTTTATATCCATTTTACAATCCTCTTCCATTCGCTTTATATTCCTTTCCATATTATGTTTCTCTTCTTTCCAGTTGATTTGTTCCTTTTCCCACTCACGTTTCATTTGACTCATTTTACTCTCCCACTTTAATTTTTCCATTTCCCACTCATGTTTCGTTTGCTGAATTTTACATTCCCACTCTAATTTTTGCCTGTCCCACTCATACTGCATTTCCTGCATTTTAGATTCCCACAGTATTTTTTCCTTTACCCACTCATGTTTCATTTTCTGTTTTTCACATTCCAACTTCGATAGCTCTGATATTTTTGTATTTAGCTTACTCTGGATTTCGTCTCTAATTTCCATTTCCTTTTTGTGGTGACCATACATCGCCTCCAATTCTTGTACATAATTTTCTATAAGACGAGAATTACCGTTTCTCGCTATTACTAATTCCTTTTCTATCACATTGATAATTGCCCTCGCCATAGATAATTCCTTCTTATGATGGAGAATCATTTCCTGCAGTGCTTGAATTTCCAAGCTGTCACCTGTCTTCACAATTTCACCACCAGGAAGACTTACATCATCATTATTTGCATTAGTGTTTGAATTTTCCCGTGATGAATTTTCAATCGTAGCTGCTACCCACTCTTCCATTTCGCTGGAAGAACAACCGTTTTTTTCCATGCATAGGGCAATCTGCAGCGTTTCCATGCTGCAAGCTTTTTCGTCTCCATAGCAATGTGAAAACCACTGCAGGAGCTTCTCGAAGGCGGGTCTTACCTTAATCAATTTCCTGTCCAGAAGACGCAACAAGTTGACGGCCAAGCTAAAAGCGTCCGTTTGAGGGGTGCAGCCCTCTCTCCTGTAGAGCTTGGGTGCGAACCAATCCCAATACCTGTAGAAGGAGCCTGTACCCGGGGTGTTGAATAAGTTTTCGGGAAAAGGATCACCGCCGAACTTTCTCATGAGGCCCAAGTCTATCAGAAAAACTTTGGGAACTCCTCCTTCGACCAGATCTACCATGACGTTGTCAAACTTGATGTCATTGTGACAGAATCCTTCAGCGTGGATGTCTTGCAGGCTGCCAACCAAATCTAGCAAAGCCTGGAACAGCTCCTCTCTGGGCGGGAAGAGTCTTATCCAGTCGTACATGGTCATCTGGTGGCGCGTCATGATGATAGAGGTTCCGTCTGATAGGATTCCCACTAATTTGGGAACAGCTAAGTGCTGTACACTGAGGAGATTCGTGACCTCCGCTTCATCGATGTCGTAATGAAGTTTGAGACAGTACCCAGACAATTTTCCTGTAAGCTCCAACACCTCACCGAATCCTCCACTTCCAATTTTATCGCCTATGAAGGGCGCGAGATCGTCATAATCATAGATTTTCAATCCTGTTTTAGAGCATATTCCTGTTGCGACGATTGATTTGTCAATCCTCGAAGAATAGCTTTCGGGGTTTTTGGTTGATTTTTCATTTAAATCATTATAACACACAAAACTGCCAAAGTCATTTGAAGTAGCAGTGGATAACATATCAATACAAGTAACATTTGAGATAGCCATTATCAGTTCTAACGTTCTTGGCACCCAACCAGCTTTAATATTAATTCAACAAATTGTAAGAATGTCTCTCTCTCTCTCTCTCTCTCTCTCTCTCTCTCTCTCTCGAGAGAGAGAGAGAGAGAGAGAGAGAGAGAGAGAGAGAGAGAGAGAGAGAAGGAATCCTAACTGTCTCTCTGTTTGATGGGAATCTTCAGAGTGTCTTCGGGGGAAAACGGGAGAAATTCTTACGCTGAAAAAGATTTGTTCTCTTCCAATATTTCCATTTTGTTTTCGTTCATTTTGACTTTGTTTAATTGAATCCTTTCCTGTTCTAGTGACTGGTGTGTGTATGAGAGAGAGAGAGAGAGAGAGAGAGAGAGAGAGAGAGAGAGAGAGAGAGAGAGAGAGAATCCTGTCTCTCTGATCGATAGGAGTCTTCAAAGTGTCTTCGGGGTAGAACGGGATGAATTCTTTCGCTGAAACCGATTTGTTCTCTTCCAAGATTTCCATTTTGTTTTCGTTCATTTTAACTCTGTTTAATTGAATCCTTTCCTGTTGTAATGATCGGTGAGAGAGAGAGAGAGAGAGAGAGAGAGAGAGAGAGAGAGAGAGAATCCTGTCTCTGATCGATAGGAGTCTTCAAAGTGTTTTCGGCGTAGAACGGGAGGAATTCTTTCGCTGAAACCGATTTGTTCTCTTCCAAGATTTCCATTTTGTTTTCGTTCATTTTAACTCTGTTTAATTGAATCCTTTCCTGTTGTAATGACAGATGAGAGAGAGAGAGAGAGAGAGAGAGAGAGAGAGAGAGAGAGAGAGAGAGAGAGAGAGAGGTTATTTTGGCGCCTTCAAACAACATCGTACATCTGGTAGCATCAAATGGCAACGTCACACTTTCATTGTGATATTACACCTCGCACTGGCAGCATTATTCTTAAACCTTCATTCCGTCTTTACGTTTTTAATGAGTAAAGTTTGTTATTTTCATATATATATATATATATATATATACACACACACACACACACACACATATATATATATATATATATACGCTGTAATCAAATTTCAAGTAATGCCTACATTGAACCGCATGAAGTGTACTAAGTGCACTACACCCTACATAATGATAATTAGAGGAGCACTCAGTAGACCGCAGACCTCCGCCGCGGCAGCTTATTTCTCGACATTTTGCTCGACATTGACCTTGCCCTTTGACATTAACATGTATTAATTACCGAGGATTTTCATTCACTCAATTATGAACCAAGTTTGAAGTCTCTGTGACAACGATGTCCAAACTTATGGCTGATTACTTGACCGTGACCTTTGACCGTGACCTTCCAAAATTTAATGATTTCCAGCTTTTTACTTAACAGTTAATCTCTGCAAGTTTCATTACTCTACGATTTAAATTAAGGGCAGGAAGCTGTTCAAAAACAAATACACACACAAGCAAACGCACAAACAAGTGGCAAAACATAACCTCCTTCCAACTTCGTTGGCGGAGGTAATAATAATAATAATAATAATAATAATAATAATAATAATAATAATAATAATATACACACGCTGTAGGTTGAAAATATGAACGTAATATAAATGTAGAAAATGGGAACCTCGTTTCTTATTTTGGCTGTGAAATAAATTCGTTATTATAAAAAGTAAGGAATTGAAATGTTATATTTTTTTTGGGGGGGGGAGGGGGGGGGGGTTCGAAGATTTCTTATCTATATATGAGTGTTTCAGTCGAGAAACATGCCAAGCGCCATTTTCGGACAAAATAGTTTTATTTTATTTTTCGCGGGTTTTATCCTTGTACATCACATTCCCGTCGAGAAACTGCCAAAAAACTGTGCATCGTATTGAAAATATTTTAGGTTAACTGTGTTCTGCATCAAAATTGCTACTATTTATAACAAATATGAAACTCTTACCTATTATATTTACCGAGTAATTTGATTGAAAATTGGCAATTTTCAATCGCGATTTTTGACACTTTTTAAAAATGGCGCTTGGCATGTTTCTCGACTGAAAGACTCATATGATTTTTTCACTACCATTTCCGAAAACTGCGAAGAATTTGCCGAGTCGTTATTAGCATAAGTAATTATTATCAATTACGTACATAGTTATTTCATTATCAATTACTTGAATAATTATCTCATTCTTATCAATTACTTTCATAATTATCTCACTATTATCAATGACTTGAATAATTATCTCATTAATATCAATCACTTGGAAAATTATCTCATTAATATCAATTACTTAAATAATTATATCATTAATAACATTTGCTTAAATAATTATCTCAATGTTATCAATTACTTGAATATTTATCTCATTAATATCAATTACTTGAATAATTATCTCATTATTATCAATTAATTGAATAATTATCTATCATTTACTTACATAATTATCTCATTATCAGTTACTTAAATAATTGTCTCAGTATATCAATTAATTAAATGATTATCTCATTATTATCAATTACTTAAATAATTATCTCCGTATATCAATTACTTAAATAATTATCTCAGTATATGAATTAATTAAATGGTTATCTCATTATTATCAATTACTTAAATAATTACCGCATTATTATCAATTACTTTAATAATTATCTCATTGTTATCAATTACTTAAGTAATTATCTCATTAATATCAATTACTTAAAATGTTATATCTTATATTATCAATTACTTAAACAATTATTTCAATATCAATTAATTGATTATGTCATTATCAATTATTTAAAATATCTAATTTTCATCTAATATTTTAAATATCTCATTATTATCACTTAACTGAATAATTATCTCATTAATATCAATTATATAAATAATTATCTCGTTAATATCAATTATTTAAATAATTATCTCAGTAATATCAATTACTTGAATAATTATCTCAATATCATCAATTAGATAATTATCTCATTAATATCAATTACTTAAATATTTATCTCATTATCAGTAACTTAGATAACTATCTCATTATTATCAATTACTTAAATAATTACTCCATTAATATCAATTACCTAAACAATTATATCATTAATATCAATTACTTAAATAATTCTCATCGTTAATATCGATTACTTAAATGATTATCTCATTATTATCAATTATTTAGATACT
>NC_090743.1:32603154-32628154 GCF_036898095.1 Palaemon carinicauda
AGTTGTGGGCTGTCTCGTTACTTAAGACCAAGGTCTACATATATAGACCTTGCTTAAGACCAGCAAATCAGGCTGGGCTCGACTGCGAGGAAGGTGTTGGAGATAACACACAATGAAGGTAAATTAAAAGGGAGGAAAATATGATCCTGGCGAGCTTTGTGTTGCAAATGAAGAGGGGATATTACGTCTCGATTTAGAATTAATGGTTTAAGGTCGTTCTCGTGATTTGTGGAGTAGCTTGGTTATTTAGGTGATTGAAGATTCCTGTAAAATTAATACTTATTTTTAATTAAAGTGACATTGCTAAGCTGTGTTGATTGTGGAAGTCTGGATGGGTTTAAATGAATGTCCTTTGATTGAGGGGTTATGTAAAATGAATATTAATTTTTCAATTAAGTGTCGTTGATATAGTCGTGTTAATTGTGATTGGAGAGTTTCATGTGGTTGAATGGCAGTGGAAAATTGAATTTCACTCGGTTGAATTATAGTGGGGAATTTAATATAAAACTTTAAATTCATCAGCATTGTACTTGGATATTCATTTCGATGTTTTGTACTCCACTGTTAAATTTATCTGATAGAATTATAAATAATAATTGATTAAAAGCTACAGGATTCAACAGTCATTGTAAAACAGCTATGTTTTACGTTGCGAATTTGTATTTTTACCAAACTTCAAGTTCATATCTTTGAATTTGAGCCTAAATATCATGCATCGTCATCATCAATTACTTCTACCTTACCTTACCTTATTTTTTGTTTGGGTTCCCCCAGGTCCCTCAGTGTGAGGCACCTCGTATATCCACCAGAGAGTTGCTAATGCATCTTCCGGTGTATTTTGCATCTTCCAGTCTTGGATGGTCTGGGATGCATCTTAGGTATTTATCGAGCTTATTCTTAAACACATCTACGCTCACTCCTGATATGTTTCTTAGATGAGCTGCAGCACATTAAATAGTCCGCTGCATTATCGATGCTGGAGCGTAGTGGATTAATTTCCTGTGCGCCTTCCTTAGTTTACCTGGTATGTTTTTTGGCATTATTAATCTACCTCTGCTTGCTCTTTCTGATATTTTTAGCTCCATGATGTTTTCAGTAATTCCTTCTATTTGCTTCCATGCTTGTATGATCATGTAGCGTTCTCTTCTCCTTTCTAGACTGTATGGTTTTAAAAAATTGCAGTCTTTCCCAGTAGTCAAGGTCCTTAACTTCTTCTATTCTAGCAGTATAGGACCTTTGTACACTCTCTATTTGCGCAATATCCTTTTGGTAGTGTGGGTACCATATCACATTGCAGTACTCGAGTGTACTACGCACATAAGTTTTGTAAAGCATAATCATGTGTTCAGCTTTTCTTGTTTTAAAGTGTCTGAATAACATTCCCATTTTTGCTTTACATTTAGCCAACAGTGTTGCTATTTGGTCGTTGCATAACATATTCCTATTTAGCATTACACCAAGGTCTTTAATTGCTTCCTTGTTTGTGATTGTCTCATTATTAGGTCCCTTGTATGCATTTACCATTCCTTCTCTGTTTCCATAGTTTATTGATTCAAATTTATCGGAGTTAAATACCATCCTATTTATCTCCGCCAATTCATATCTTTTGTTTAGATCTCTTTGTAGTGAGTTCCTATCTTCATCACAAGTAATTTCTCTACTTATTCTTGTGTCATCGGCGAAACTTCTCACTACGGAGAGAGAGAGAGAGAGAGAGAGAGAGAGAGAGAGAGAGAGAGAGAGAGAGAGAGAGAGAGAGAGAGAGAGAGAAGATGTTCTCGTCGAGGTAATGCCCCTCCCCTTCCGTTATAGGAGGTATTCCTCCCTCCCGTTCCCTCTGTAATGGGAGGTAACCATCACCCCCTCCCTCCATCTCGTTCAAACACTTGCTCGAGTTTGTTTTGAATAAAGCTATCTTCATTAATCATTGATATTTGTATTATTATTTAATATGTATTTTTTTTAATTTCTATAATTGACTAATGTATTTTAAGGGTTGTGGTGGCCGATGTGGTAACGTCCTTGACTGGTGAACACCAGACTGGGGTTCGAGTCCCGCTCAAACTCGATAGTTTCTTTCGTCGCTGCAACCTCACCGTCCTTGTGAGCTAAGGATGGGGACTTTGGGGGAGCCTATAGGTCTTACTGTTGAGTCATCAGCAGCCACTGCTTGGCCCTCCTTGGTCCTAGCTTGGATGGAGAGGAGCTCTGGCGCTGATCATATATATGTATATGGTCAGTCTCAAGGGTATTGCCCTGCTTGATAGGGCGATGTCACTGACCTTTACCTCTGCCATTCATGAGCGGCCTTTAAAACGTTGTGTTTTTATTAATTGTCCTTTTGCCTTTTGGCTGAGGATTGTCTTAACATATTTTCTAATAAATTATACGGTTTTTTTTTTTTAAAGAATTACCTTCAATATTAATTTTTTTTTTTAATCAATTGCCTTTTCCTTTTGTGTACTTCCTTTATTTTTTTTATTTTACTTTTTTTTTTTTTGTCGTTTTCTCTCCTCTCCATATATTTCTCATTTCTAATTTCCTGTCAACATATCTACTAAAATATCCTCTCATCCTTAAAGTTTTTCAATCGGTTTTCCTTCCATTCAACCTTTTCTTATTTCATTATCTCTATGCCCTTTTAATGTCCGTTTTCATTATCTCTATGCCCTTTTAATGTCCGTCTCTTCGACCAATTCCCTACTTATCGGCGTGACTTCCATTCCTTCCTTTATATATTTTTAATTGCATTTCCTTCCCTTCACCATTCGCTTCTTTTATTATCTCTATGCCTTTCTAATTTTCCTCTCAAATTCTGATCGGGTTAACTTTCCATTCATCCTTTAGATTCTTTAACCGGTTCTTCCATTCACCATTCTCTTCCCTCATTATCTTTATTCCTTTCTAATTTCCCTCTCTCCTATCCGTATTCCATCCAATCAAACAAACTTTCTCCTATCTTCCCTCCCAGCATCATATCCCATCCCTCATCCCCATATCCCCATATCTCCTCCTCACCCCATTCCCCCATCTAACCCCCTTACCTCTAAGGACCAGCATCTCTCTCTCTCTCTCTCTCTCTCTCTCTCTCTCTCTCTCTCTCTCTCTCGTCTCTCTCTCTGTACCACCTTAAGTGGCTATCGGTCTCCGCATCAGCGTAATGAAACGTATTTAGGCTTAAGCGTACATATGCCGTCATTGGACCCCTATGTGTGTCTACTTATGTCAGGGTCGTTCGCGTCTTGGCTCGCCGTAATTGTACGCATTCCTCTCTTCAGGACGCGGGTGATTTGGTATTCTTTTCAGTAGTTTTTGTTGCTGTTGTTTTCTGGTGTTGTTTCTGATACATGAATGTATGTATATATATATATATTTATATATATATATATATATATATATATATATATATATATATATATATATATATATATATATATATATATAAATATATTTATATATATATATGTGTGTGTGTGTGTGATGTTGGCTAAATTATCTTGTATTATTATATAGGTTTTATCTATTAATCGTATATAATAAAAATGGTTTCAGTTTTGATAGCAATAGTTCCTTTATCCTAGTTTTTCTCTGGTGGTTTGTTCTTTTTCATTTATAATAAGTGCAATATATATATATATATATATTATATATATATAGTATATATATATATATATATATATATATAATATATATATATATATATATATAATATATATATATATATATATATTTATCATTTTTAACTTGCAAATTGCATTTTTTAAGTCTTGTATCTTTACTCAAATTATTGATTTTTTTTTTTTTTTTTTTTTTTTTTTACAATTATCAGGTTTCCTTTTAGTATCCGTGTGGTAATTTTAATCTTATTTGTATATATCCTGTCTAATAATTTTCCTTATCCCGTAAATTCAGTTTTTATTTTTTACCATTTATCTCGACTCCAAGCAAGTGTGTACATTTCCATTTTATTGTAAAATTGTTCCTCAATGGTAAAACCTGACTAAGCTGGTGAATGTTTCCTGTCAGAAATGCATGCTTACATCCACACACACACACACACACACACACACACACACACACACACACACACACACACACACACACACATACACACACTTATTTTATACTTTTCTGCTTTACCTCCGTTCTTCCATCCTACTATCCAACCTCTTTAAAATTTTACCTCATATTGGAACTCTAGGGTTTTACTATAGATGCTCTTGTGCACTGAATAGCCTCTCAAGCCCCTGTGCCGATTATATAGCCCAAATCTGTATCCAATCGAAGCCCATGCTTTTCATCATCTCCTACGCCTATTGACGCAAAAGGTCTCGGTTAGATCACGCCATTCGTCTCTATCATGAGCTTTTAATACAATACTTCTCCACTCATCATCTCCCACTTCATGCTTCATAGTCCTCAGCCATGTAGACCTGGGTCTTTCAACTCTTCTGGTGCTTGGTGGAGCCCAGTTTAACGTTTGGTGAACTACTACGGTAAAAATAATTATCCGTATCATCACCCGTTTTCTAACATCTTCCCGTTTTCTTTGCATACCCGGAAGGTGTCTAGTCACGCATGAAGCCTAATGGCGAGCTTGTCTTTTCTCTTCCTGACGTCGATTTAGAGGCTTTTCTTCCTCTCAAAATATTGAGTTATAGAATACAATGGAATCCCGGTGCGATGCGTTTGTAATCCGACGTTTGGGCAAATTGCCGGAGTTGGTTCGGAAATGGGATTTCAGGGATTAGTGCGTTGGCGAATGCTTGTTTTGCCTTCAGGTTGCTTGTTATTGTGTCTTTGGAATTTAACGGTGTTGATTTATATGGAAAATGTGTTTACTTACATGACATGTGATGTGCAGTGTGTGTATACACGCGTGCACACACACACACACACACACACACACATATATATATATATATATATATATATATATATATATATATATATATATATATATATATATATATATATGGTAGATGGTTTTGGTAAATCATATTCGTGATAAATACTAGAGACGATGGAGATATTAAATTTGAATAAAAAAAGAATTTCGTCCAACGAAATATGTGTCGAATAATTGAGAGAATGTATAGCCTATATAGTATATACACACATTTTATATATATATATATATATATATATATATATATATATATATATATATATATATATATATATATATATATATATAGATATATAGATATATATACATATATATATATATATATATATATAAATATATATAGTATAAATATGCCTTATATATACAATATATATATATATATATATATATATATATATATATATATATATATATATATATATATATATATATATATATATATATATACATACACACATAAATATATACAGTATAAATATGCCTTATATATATATATATATATATATATATATATATATATATATATATATATATATATATATATATATATATATACATGTACAGTATATATATATATATATATATATATATATATATATATATATATATATATATATATATATATATATATATATATATATATTTGTGAGAGACCACATCTGCTAAAAAACCAAGCCCTCATTTCTATAAAAAAAAAAATAAAAACCATACAAATACCAGGCATATATCTCCACCTTTGTGTGTTTGTATATGTATTCCACAAGGAATCCCCAAGATAAATCATAGCACCCAGATCAGATTCCCTCGCTGGGTGTGTCCGTGGGAACCAGACGATGGTTGGAGCTAAGTCGGATATTATTACACATTTTTTGAATTCGATATATGTATTTCGTCGTTTCATTTTACGGTAATGTGTTATCAAATGTCGATTAGAATGGGGAGTTATTCTTATAGTGTCTCTCGTGTTATTGATGGATGGCTCTTTCTGGAGTAGTGTTATTATGTGGAATATATTGTTTCGTGTGTGATTAATCATAATTTTGCACTGAAATGAATGCATCGAATTTCATGTGTTATGTTTTTTTTTTTTTTTTTTTTTTTTTTATATATATATAGATTTCTTAATATTTTTAATTAGTCGTTTTCAATAACCGTATTGTGTAGTTATTAGGAAAAATAAAAGATTTCAATTTCGTTGAATTTTCATTAAATAGTAGCTGTCTAACTATTTTTCTTGATAACTTTTGAGGTAAAAAATAAAAAACTAAAGTTAAAATATTTATTTCTTAATATTTTTGATCATTAAATAGTTATTTTAACCTTTGTTCCCTAATAACCGTATGATGTAAATACTAAAAACAAGTTAAAGGAGATAAAATATAATCTTTAAACAAATTATTCAGTTGTTAAAAAATAACATCCAATTCTTCAGTAAGGTTTTTACAAGTGAGAAAAAGTTATATTTGTTAAAACTCTCTCTGAGCTTTCTCTATTTTTATTGTTGCATAAAATTGATTTAGTCAACAATATTAATGATTGATATGTTGCATGCTTTTAGTGGTCCTATTATTATTATTATTATTACCTCTGCCAACGAAGTTGGAAGGAGGTTATGTTTTCGACCCTGTTTGTGTGTGTGTTTGTTTGTGAAAAGCTTCATAGCCACAATTTTAATCGTAGAGTTATGAAACTTGTAGGGATTAGATGTTATGTAAAAAGCTGAAAATGATTAAATTTTTGGAGGTCAAGGTCATGGTCAAGCAAATTGTCTAATTCACGTAATCAGCTATAAGTTTGGACATCGTTGTCACAGAGACCTAAAACGTGGTTCATATGTGAGTGTATGAAAATCCACGCCAATTGATATATGTTAAGGTCAAAGGTCAAGGTCAAGGTTGAGCAAAAGGTAAAGAAATAAGCTGCCATGTCGGAGATCTGTGCTGTACTGAGTGCCCCTCTAGCTATTATTATTACCATCATCTAAGCTACGATCGTTTTTGGAAATGCTACACCTTAATTGTCTAAGGACTCCCCTTGGGAAATAAGAAGAGTTTGAAAACAATTACAAATTAATAAAAAAACAAATTATATAATTAAAATAAAAACTAGAAATACACATGGTACGCTAAATAAACTCTTAAAATTTGCATTACCACTTCCTTAACTATCCGTAGGTGAATTGATTCAACTACAGAGACCCCTCAAGTTACAAAACTGAATAGGTTCCAAGAAGCTGTTTGTAAGTCGAATTGATTGCGAGTCGAACTGTTTGTAAGTCGAATTGATTTAGAGTCGAACTGTTTGTAAGTCGAATTGATTGCAAATCGAATTGGTTGCGAGTCGAACTGTTTTTAAGTCGAATTGATTGCAAGTCGAACTATCTTTAAGTCGAATTAATTGCGAGTCGAACTGTTTGTAGGTCGAATTGATTGCTAGTCGAACTGTTTGTAAGTCGAGTTTTGTTACATTTTGCCCTTGGGTAGACTTTACCTAAGTCACATGCCTACAATTTTCAGCTGCAAAAGTTAATAAATAGTCCAGTTTCATATTGCAAACGTCGTCTTGCTTACTGCATTAAATTATATATTTTTTTTATTACACTATTTCATTATGAACTTTTGATACAATTTCCGGGTGCCAGGCAAATTTCTCGAAATCAATTGCGCGAAGGTAAATTTCTCGAATTCAATTGACTGAAAAATAATTTCTCGAACTATCTTTTTCTCGAATGTCAATTACTCGAAAACAAACGAGTAAATTTCTCGAACACAATCGAAAGTATCCCATAAGCGCCAAAGACCAATTTATAAAGAGGCTATTAGCATTCCAAGTGATATTTATGATTTCATTTTGATTTGTGTTTGTGTCTCCGAATGCTTGTAAGTTGAGGATCTGTACACAATTTTAATCATTCCATAATTTTGTCATAAATGGAATTAAGTTGTAGAACTCACATACCAGAACCTTGTTATTTCTGTTTCTAGTTTATATAAAGACTGTTAGTAGGAAGGCAACATTGGATTCGGTCAGTAATTGGATGGGTGACCTATAGATGAAAACGTGTCACGTGAGTGACAAGTAACAAAACAACAGTTAGTAACAGTATTATAACTTCTTCGGTTTCATAAAAGTTTTAATCTAGTATTCCACTACTAGTGTATACGCGACCAGTAAAGAATAACGACTAAATATTTAGATATACACACAAACCCACACACACAGATTAAACCCGTACCACCCCGCCCCCTTTCCTAACTACAACACGGCAGTTGTGGTTTTCAAGTGTACTTTTCGGGGTACATCTCTCACAAAGGTATAACTACTCTCTCTCTCTTTCTCTCCTCCTACCCGAGGGAAAGAATAGATCGATTAATAGTACGTCTGGGAAAGCCGCTCAGTGTGACCGTAAAGATATATATATATATACATATATATATATATATATATATATATATATATATATATATATATATATATATATATATATATCCAGCCACTTTCTCTTTATTATATAGAGGAGATCAGCAAACCAGTTCCCTTCCCCTGTCCATTTTAATTAAGAAACTCAACCCTTCTTTCTTCATTAGTGTGTACCCAAGATGAAAGTGATTTTAAATTAGGTCTTACTATATGCATAATGGCTCTCTCTCTCTCTCTCTCTCTCTCTCTCTCTCTCTCTCTCTCTCTCTCTCTCTCTCTCTCTCTCTCAACTCAGGCGTATCCCGTGTGCTGTCATATTAAATCATGGAAACTCACCTTAATGGAAGTTGCCAGTTAGTATTTCTTGTTAACAGTTTCTCAATAGGCTATCTATTAGAGAGACGAAATGCATTAGAAGTTTGTTAGTTATCTTTATTGTCAGAAATGATATGGCGAGAATACTTCAATTTCTAATTAAAGTTAGAGATTTAGGATTTTGTTTAAAAGCAATTAAGGTGAGAACAATTCATTTGAAAGTCTTAGAATATTAAGGTGAATGATTCATCGGAGCGTAATCGCTTGTGGCATGTGTGCAATTTGCTTTCAATTATTCTAAATATCATTAAAGCAAAGGATATCTAAAGCACCAAGTAGTAAAGAATTAGAAATCATTATGTATGTATATATATATATATATATATATATATATATATATATATATATATATATATATATATATATATATATATATGATGTATATAATATATATAATGTATATATAATATATATATAAAATGTATATATAATATATATATATATATATATATATATATATATATATATATATATATATAAAATGTATATATATATATATATATATATATATATATATATATATATATATATATATATATATATAAAATCTTAATTCAACGCGCTCACTACAAGATCATTTCTAACATGTTCAACAATAACACTTTTTTCATTGTGGTACTCAACCGGAAACGTTCCTACCTAGCATTCTACTGGACTGGGGTTCGACACCCTCTTAAGCCCGATAGTTTCGTGTAGTGTCTGCAACCTCATCATCTTTTTGTGCTAAGGGTGGAGGTAGTTTTGGAGAGCCTATAGGTCTACCTGCTGAGTCATCAGCAGCCATTACCTGGACCTCCCTGATCCTAGCTTGGGCGCTAATCATATGTATATATGGTCAGTTTTTTGGGCCTTTTACTCCTTGAAACATTAAACTGGGATTCGATACTCGTTAAAGCTCAACAGTTTCTTGTAGTGGCTGCATCCTCACCATCATTTTGAGCTAAGGATGGGGGTTTGTGGGAACCTATAGGTCTACTAGCTAAATCATCTGTACCTATTGCCTGACTCTCCCTGGTCCTAGCTTGGGTGGAGAGGGGGCCCTTGGGCGCAGATCATATGTATATATAGTCAGTCTCTAGGGTATTTTCCTGCTTGTTAGTGCAATGTCACTGTCCCTTGACACTGCCATTCATGAGTGACCTTTTAAACATTAAACTGGCCTTTCCTGGGGGAGGAGATTGGGCTTTGGCGCTAATCATATGTATATATGTTCAGTCTCTAGAAGATTGACACTTTCCCTTGCCTGTGCCATTCATGAGCGACCTTTAAACTCGCATTTTCCCGCAATGAACGTATTCTCCCACACAAGTTCAGTTTGAACAAGTTTCGTAATGAACACATCCGTCAAGGCACGGTATCTCCAGCATCGGCGTGGCGCATAAACGTCATATCTCGTTATGGAAAACCTTCCATCTTCCACCGTTTTACAAATGAGGGTGCAGATGAAGCAGCCGATAAGAGGAAGAAGGATAACACAATTCCTGCTCATATACTAACCTCCATCTCAACCCCCCTCCCCGCTCTCCAAGATGCCTTTAATAACCCCCGTGGTGTGTTCAAGTGGTTCTCGAAGTTTATGTCAATGGAAGGGTTGAAACAATGTATGTGAGATTTGGGTTTAAATTATTCAGTAGAAATTTTTGGTTTCCTAGAGGCTATGTTTTTGTGATAACACCCGAGTTGGAAAACCAGGATGCTAGAAGCCCAAGTGCTCCAATAGGGAAAAGGAAAATAGCTCAATGAGGAAAGGAAATAAATAAAGTATATAAGGAGTAATGAACCATTTGCTGCAAGTTTGAACTTTTGAAGTTCAATCGATTCAACTACTCGATTAGGAAGATGATTCCCCAACCTCATGACAGCTGGAATAAAACTTCTAGAATAGTGTAGTGTATTATTGGAGGAAAGAAAACGGGAAATTGGGTAGAGTCGAAGGTTAAAAAGTGGACGCTGTGAGAACCCTTTAATGCCTATAGCTTACCACTTGAGCTGCCCTGACAGCTGTATATAGTCCTCCTTTCAGGGCACATGGCTGATTCATTAATTGATATTATTTGTAATTTGTTCTGGGCTTATGAGGAAGAAGACATCTTATCTAAAGGCTTAAAGGCTGCTCATGAATGGCAGAGACAATGGACAGTTACATTGCCCTGTCAAGCAAGACAATACCCTAGAAACTGACCATATATACATATGATTAGCGCCCAAGTCCCCTCTCCACCCAGGCTTGGACCAAGGAGGGCAAAGCAATGGCTACTGATGACTCAGCAGATAGACGTATAGACTCCCCTAAACCCCCATTCTTAACTCATAAGGATGGTGAGGTTGAAGGGACCAAAGGAACTAACGAGTTTGAGTGGGACTCGAACCCCAATCTGGCGATCACCAGGCAAGGATGTTACCAACAGGCCACCACAACCCCTAATATTAGGCAAACTCGAATGTTAATTTACTTTATTCCTTAATGGATAATTAGTTTTTATAGTAATGAACACAATTGCATAATAATAGTTTTGAATGAATAATTTATATTTTAAAGTGTTTATGTCTTAAGTTAAGTAGTCTTCCAAGGTCTATTGTATGAACATCACAATTTTATTGGTTTATAAATTCCCTTAATGGCCGATATATTGACAATATATGATTTATATTTCTGAAATGGGTCGTTTCCCGAAAGGGGAGTTATATACTGTATGTGTTTATTTATTGTAGTGAATGTTGGGTTTCATACTAAAACTACTGTAACTCGTTTATGGCAGCATTTTTCATATGGAGACATATATTACTTTTATATTTTCCTAATAAAACATTCCTCTCTCTCTCTCTCTCTCTCTCTCTCTCTCTCTCTCTCTCTCTCTCTCTCTCAGATGAATTATGCCATAATTGATCGAAATGAGTAAGGTAGGCTTATAATTCTAAGAAAAAATACTTTTTTATCTTTTATACAATTACTCGTCTTTATAGTAAAATAAAAGATAGGAAGAAGTAAAGAAATAAAATAAAATGAAGCACGAAATTTTATCGACAGGAAAACAAAATTTTTCTCCTCTGGTATTTGAAAGAAGAAAAAGGAAGCGAAAAAGAAATAAATCCAGTCAAGTAAAAACAACTACAAAGGCTAAGAAAAACCTAAACAACGTAAGAAATTGAATCATTATAATTACAATAAGAAAAAAAAACACGATAAACTTATATAAAAAGCAAAGTGAGAAATCGCTCCTACAAAAAAGAAAAAAAAAATATCAAAGAGCCATCATGCAATAAAAAGAATGAGATCATCATTGTAATTTCATGCATTGGTGCCTCTGCTTTCATGCAATGCATCGTGAAGTCTCGTATGCAAATGTGCTGAGCGTTAGCTCCAGCCAGGAGGACCCTGTAGGTCCCGGCTAGACCTGAGGAATTTATCGCTGCTTCGACGGGCGGGACCCAAAGACCTTGTATCATTAGGGTCACTTTGACGGGGATCAGACTGTTTTGGGCTCAGGCTCTTAGAATATGATTAGGCGTGGGAAGAAAATGGAGAATGGGAAGATTTTATTTGATTTGGGAAGATTGTTCGAAATAAAGTTAAGTAGGTTTTTCTGATCGAAAGATCTAAATGTCGAGAATGTTATGGGCACTGGATCTAAGATAATTATTAGGCGCGGGAAGAATTTTCTTCAGGATTGAGAATGGGAAGATTTCATTTGATTTGGGAAGATTGTTTGAAATGAAGTTTTGTAGGTTTTTCTGATCGGAAGATCTGAATGTCGAGACTGTTATGGGCACCGGATCTAAGAAAATTATTAGGCGTTGTAAGAATTTTCTTCAGGATTGAGAATGGGAAGATTTTATTTGATAATTTGATTTGGGAAGATTGTCTGAAATAAAAGTCTTGTAGAATTTTCTGATCGAAAGACCTGTGTCGAGATTGTTTTGGGTATATGCTCTTGGAATATGATTAGGCGAGGTAAGAATTTTCTTCAGGATTGAGAATGGGAAGATATTAGTTGATTATCTAATATGGGAAGATTATTTGTAATAGGGTTTTGGAGCATTTTATGATCGAAAGACCTTGTATCATTTAAGGTCATTCTGACTGGGAGGAGACTGTTTTGGGCACTGGATCTAAGAATGATATTTGGCGTGGGAAGAATTTTCCTCAGGGAAGATTTTTTATGACTTTGATATGGGAAGATTGATTTTGATAGAGTTTTGGAGGAATTTCTAATTGAAAGGCGAAAATTAAGCTCATCCCCATGGAATGAAAATGTTTAAAGGTTCAGGATTTAAGAATATAATTTGGCATGGGAATGATTTTCTTTAGGATTGAATATGGGAAGAGTGCTTGTGATAGAGGTTTGGAGGATCTCCTAACTCGATTTTGTATGGGAAGATAGCTTATCACGGTTTATATGTTCTTTTATGATTTAAGAATGGAAAATTTTCCATTATGGACTGAATATTTTTTTTCCCCTTCAGGGCTGAACATTGGAATTATATGCTCTGAACATTTGCAGTTTTTCATTTTTAGTATAAATTATTTTTTTTTTTTTTTTGGGGGGGGGTGCTGAACGTAGTAATATGTCCTATATGTTCTGAACATTTGGATTTTTCATCAAGAATTTAATATGAGAATGTATTTTCTTTTGGGCTAAAAGTCGGAATATTGTTTTATATGCGCTGAACATTTTATCAAGAATCTAGTTTGAGATTTTTTTATGGGGGGGGGGGCGCCTGAAAATCGGAATATATTTCCTATATGCTCTGAACATTGGGATTTTTTCATCAAGAATTTAAAGAAGAAAAAAAATTCTTTTGGTACTGAAAATCGGAATATTTTTTATAATCTCTGATCATTTGGAATTTTTATCAAGAATCTAATATGAGAATTTTTGTTTCTTTTGTGCTGAACTTTGGACTATTTCATATATGTTCTGAACATTTGGAATTTTTCAAGAATTTAATGTGAGAATGTTTTTTCTTTTGGGCTGAAAATCGGAATATTTTTATGTGCTCTGAAAATTTTGAATTTTTCATCCAGAATCTGTTATGAGTTTTTTTTTTTTTTTTTTTTTTGTGGGGTGGGGGTGGAGCTGAAAATCGGAATATTTTCTATATGCTCTGAACATTGGGAATTTTTCACAAAGAATTTGATAGCAGAAATATAATAAAAATAATGCAGAGAAGATTTGATTTGGAGTGACCAAAAACTTCGCATCAGGATTAAGAATATATTGATTTCTTTACTAGATCGTTTACCATTACAGGTTGAAAAATTTAATTATTCGATTAGGATTTAGAATTAATAGACGCCTTAATAGCTCACAAAATTAGATTTATTTTTTTTTATTAAGATTGATCATTAGAGGAATACTATTATGACTGCAGTATTATTATTATTATTATTATTATTATTATTATTATTATTATTATTATTATTATAAGAGGGTCTACTACCCTTATAATTATTATCATTATTATTACTATTATCATTATTATTATTGTTATGATTATTATTATAATTATTATTATAATAATGATAATAATAATAATAATAATTATTATTACTATTATTATTACTATTATTATTATTATTATTATTATTATTATTATTATTATTATTATTATTATATAAATTCATTTATTTGAGTTGGAAATAAGAAAAATAATTATTCGGTTTTTTTTTAAAGGAAATTATATTTAAATTAAAATGTGTTTATTTAGTTACAACATTATTTAATATCTATACATAAAATTTAATGGTATCATGTAGAAATCCATTAAACCCTCTTTAGATATTTTAAATCACATATTAGAACTCCTTCTGAAACAGTGGATACTTTTGAAAAGTTATTCGCGTTTATTTCATTTACATTGGCATCATATATAACTCCTTATTAAGATTCATGATATTTAATCTTAACAGACTTGTCGTAAATACATTTTCTTATCATACCCACGACAAAATTCGTATTTCAAGTTTTGAACGAATGCAATTTCGTATCTACAATTCCCTCCCTTCTACGCTCTCCTCACCTCCATTCATCCTTCCAAGCACACATCTCCCACCTGTTCAAAAATATCCTCACTTTATTTCCCTCTCCCATCTAAACACCCTCTCCCCCCTTCCACTCCTGCTCTTTCTCCCTCTCACTCTACCTCCCTGTGACTTCTAATCTGATGTAGGAAATCGAAGAGTGAATCATAATGAAAGGGCAAGAGTTTGAAATAAAGTTTTGCTCAGAATTTTTTTTTTTTTTCCTTTTGCTGCGATGTATATTTGCAGCGTAGTCACCCGAGCAGAAAACCAAAGCTAATTGTGTGGGAGATGCAATCGGGCTGACATCATTTGGCCTTTGATAAGTGTGTGTATGTGTGTGTGTGTGTGTGTGTTTTAGCTTAAGCAAAATAACTATGGACTGTGTTTGAATTGTAGATTGTTTCAAGTTATTATTCTTACTAGTGTACGCGATCCGTCATAATGACGGTTAAATACTTAGATATGAATGCACACGCATCCCCCCCCCCTCCCTCTCGCCAGGGTACAACTACTCCCTTTCTCTTCCTACCCTAGAGACAGGGAGAGCTGAGCATGACCGTAAAGAAATATATGCATATGCATATATATATATATATATATATATATATATATATATATATATATATATGTGTGTATATATATATATATATATATATATATATATATATATATATATATATATATATATACATATATATATGCATATATATATATATATATATATATATATATATATATATATATATATATATATATATTATATTCAGGCACTTGTTCTTATTATATCTGTGATATTTATTATATTCTTGGGTAATTCGGGGGAAGAATGATTTTTTTATACTAATATCAGTTAAATGGGTTTCATTCATAGAATCACACAAGAAAAGTTAATTAAATAATTAGCATTTCTTTCAGCGAATGTAGTACGTGACAATATATCTTTTATTTACAAAGAAATCATCTTAATTTCCCTCATTCGTCCTTTAATTTTCGTTTACCTATTTTGTTTAAATCCTATTTGATCAATTCAAGATAGTATCTCTTTCGATTGGCCAGAAAACGGTGGTCCAAACCAGTTTGTCACCTCTCTTTGGATAGTCGCCATAGGCCAAGGTTTCAAACTTGTATATGGTCCGTTAAATTTGCACCATCAATGTTAATCTAATTTACTCCATTAATGGCCAGTTTAATTTGCACCATCAATATCAGTTTGATTTGCACCATCAAGGTCAGTTTAATTTACACCAAGGTCAGCTTCAGTTGCACCATCAAGGTCAGTTTTTTTTGCACTATCAGTGTTAATTCCATTTACCCCATCAGGGTCAGTTTAATTTGCACCATTATTGTTAATTTAATTTGCACCATCAAGGTCCGTTTAATTTGCACCATCAAGGTCAGTTTAATTTACACCAAGATCAGTTTAATTTACACCAAGATCAGCTTCATTTGCACAATCAAGGTCAGTTTATTTTTCACCATCAATGTTAATTTAATTCACACCATCAAGGTGAGTTTAATTTGCACCATCTTAGTTAGTGTAATTTGCACCATCAAGGTTAGTTTAATTTGAACCATCAGTGTTAATTTGATCAACACCATCAAGGTAAGTGTATTTTGCACCATCAAAGTCAGTTTAATTTGCACCATCAGTGTTAATTTGATTTACACCATCAAGGTCAGTGTATTTTGCACCATCAAAGTCAGTTTAATTTGCACCATCAGTGTTAATTTGATTTACACCATCAAGGTCAGTGTATTTTGCACCATCAAAGTCAGTTTAATTTGCACCATCAGTGTTAATTTGATTTACACCATCAAGGTCAGTGTAATTTGCACCATCAAGGTCAGTTTACTCCACAGAATCCTATCGTTCAAACTGGACAACCAATAATAATTTTGATAATGGCTTCCAAAAGTTTGCTTGAAGAAAAAGCTTTTGCATTCATCCTTCATAAACAAATCCCCCATTTTGATTTTGATTTTTGTTTGCTTGCTTTTGAGTGCATAGCGATTTGAGATCCTTTTTTTCCAAGCACGGGCTCTTGCAATAATGCAGCCCGGATCACATCCGACTTCTGCAAATCATTGACTAATTTCATTTTGATTTATTTAAGCGAAAAGATCATCAACTTCCTTCATGTTGTTGAGTGTGGAATTTTATAGCATCTGCAATTAAAAAATCTAAAATCTAGATCTCTATTATTTTTTTCTCATTCATTCAATGACTCTTATAACTTTGACTCTCGTAACTAATTAACCTTCTGAAAAAAAGCAAATCTTCGTAGTTATAAAACATTATTGTATAAAAACATGATGTCAATTAAGTTCATTAAATTGCCCATTTGTTTACTAACGTCTCTAATTGCCATCGTGTATCTATGATTGAGAGACGTGAAGAAAATGTCATTAATTATCGCTAAAAGCTGCTGGCAATGTGTGACCAACCCATTAATTATGAAGCTAAAGAAACTGTGCGAATTATCATAACAGGTTATACCTTAACGTCCTCGCCATTGCTTCTAAACAACTGCTTGTTTGCTTGTAGCGTCTTCTGACTAACCAGTTTTCAGTGAGTTCTTACCTCCCTGAGGTGTCACCCTCCCCCACCCCCCTCTTCCTCGGGACGTGGGAGGAAGTTGCCTGGAGCTTGTCTTACGTGGTGAGTCAGGGGAAGCATTGTAAACATTTTGTTCAGAACATTATTGACGTTCAATTCAGAGTATGATGAACGCTCACTTCAGAATATTATAAATATTCTCTTTAGAGTATTATGAACGTTCCCTTCAGAATATGAATATTCTCTATAGCATTATGAACGTTCACTTCAGAATATGAATATTCTCTATAGCATTATGAACGTTCCCTTCAGATTATGAATATTCTCTATAGCATTATGAACATTCACTTCAGATTATGAATATACTTTATAGCATTATGAACGTTCACTTCAGAATATGAATATTCTTTATAGCATTATGAACGTTCACTTCAGGATATGAATAATATTTATAGGATTTTGAACGTTCACTTCAGGTATGAAGATTCTTTATAGCATTATGAACGTTTACTTCAGAATATGAATATTCTCTATAGCATTATGAACGTTCACGTCAGAATATTATAAATATTTTCTTCAGATCATTATAGAAACACACTTTAAATGATAATGGACATTCTGTGGAAAGGGCAGTCAATGTTTAAACATTGGTTAATTATTTTAATGGCTGAAGTCTGTATTTATATGGTCTCTTAAGAGTATGGGATTGTGGTGGCCGATGGGGTAACGTCCCTGACTGGTGAACGCCAGACTGGGGTTTAAGTCTTGCTGAAATTCGTTAGTTTCTTTGGTCGTTGCAATCTCACCATCCTTGTGAGCTAAGGATGGTGGGTTTGGGGGAGCCTATAGGTGTATCTGCTGAGTAATCAGCAGCCATTGCCTGGCCCTCCTTGATCCTAGCTTGGGCACTGAACATATGTATATATGGTCAGTATCTTGGGCATTGTCCTGCTCGATGGGGCAGTGTCAATGTCCCCTACCCCTGCCATTCATGAGTGGCCTTTAAATCTTTAAGAAGACAGTAGAGATTTGCATTTAGGTTC
This sequence comes from Palaemon carinicauda, assembly GCF_036898095.1. Lineage (NCBI taxonomy): Eukaryota > Metazoa > Arthropoda > Malacostraca > Decapoda > Palaemonidae > Palaemon > Palaemon carinicauda. Next base: position 32,621,484 of record NC_090743.1, read on the forward strand.
GATTGAGAGGACTTGAGCCTCGCTGCTTCCTTGTGGTGCAATAAGGTTCACTGTTTATGTTCAAGTTAGAATACGAAAACGTTTTGCTGGAACTTTAACCTGGGGCTACAGCGAACGTTTAGGTCATACGTTAGTCTGAGATATAACAGAAACGTTTCGCTTTTTTAGCATAATTATCATCAATTCTCGCTGGGAAAGAGTGAACGTTTTACTTCACATTTGTATGATAAGGTAAAGAAATATTTGCATTTGTTTACGTTCATGGCACAGCATTGAACGTTTTTTTTTTTTTTTTTCTCGCGTGTTTTTCTTTACTTTCGCTCGAAAATATAAAGAAATATTTGCATTTCCTTGCACTCGTAAGGTTAGCATCGAGTGTTTTTATTTCTTATTTTTACTTTCTTAGCTTGGTAGAGCGAACGTTTTTTTATTACGTTCTCACCTGAGAAGAGAGAACGTTTTTTTTCTACGTTCTCACCTGAGTAGAGCGAACTTGTTTAACATTCTCACCTGAATAGAGCGAACGTTTTTTTTATTACGTTCTCACCTGATTAGAGCGAACTTTTTTTTTAACCTTCTCACCTGAGTGGAGCGAACTTTTTTTTTTTAAGTTCTCACCTGAGTAGAGCGAACTTTTTCTTTTTAACGTTCTCACCTGAGTAAAGCGAAGGTTTTTTGCATTCTCACCTAAGTAGAGCGAACTTTTTTTACGTTCTCACCTGAGTAAAGCGAAGGTTTTTTTGCATTCTCACCTAAGTAGAGCGAACTTTTTCTTTTTAACGTTCTCACCTGAGTAAAGCGAAGGTTTTTTTGCATTCTCACCTAAGTAGAGCGAACTTTTTCTTTTTAACGTTCTCACCTGAGTAAAGCGAAGGTTTTTTTGCATTCTCACCTAAGTAGAGCGAACTTTTTTTACGTTCTCACCTGAGTAAAGCGAAGGTTTTTTTGCATTCTCACCTAAGTAGAGCGAACTTTTTTTACGTTCTCACCTGAGTAAAGCGAAGGTGTTTTTGCATTCTCACCTAAGTAGAGCGAACTTTTTTTACGTTCTCACCTGAGTAAAGCGAAGGTTTTTTTGCATTCTCACCTGAGTAGAGCGGACGTTTTTTCACGTTCTCACATGAATAGAGAGAACATTTTTTTACGTTCTCACCTGAGTAGAGCGAACGTTTTTTTAACATTCTTACCTGAGTAGAGCGGACGTTTTTTTTACGTTCTCACCTGAGGAAAGGGAAGGTTTTTTCTATTACGTTCTCACCCGAGTAGAGCGAACGTTTTTTTCGTAGCTAAAGGACAAGGACAGGGACAAAACGTGTTCTTTGCCGGAGAGGTGAAAGGTCAAAGGCACTTCATCAGAACTGCTTGTAAAGGTCTGTGACTATTGCAATTCTAAGATACGCGACGAATGCAATTAGATGTAATTGTTTGCGCGCGCGTGTGTGTGTGTGTGTGTGTGTGTGTGTGTGTGTGTGTGTGTGTGTAGGAATTTCTTAATATGCTGTATGTGAGAATGAGGTTTTACATGCAAGTATCTGGTTACTGACTGACTTGTTCGAGATGTTCTATATTTATTACTGTTTCTTTGATATATATATATATATATATATATATATATATATATATATATATATATATATATATATATATATATATATATATATATATGTATGTATATGTATGTATATGTATATATATATATAAAATATATATACATATATATGCATATGTATCTATATATATGTATATATATACGAATATATATGTATATACATATATGTATGCATATATACACACACACACACACACACATATATATATATATATATATATATATATATATATATATATATATATATATATATATATATATATATATATCCTTCTGAGTGGTAAAATCTTGACGTGCTGAAAGGGTTAACGTATCAATATGATCAGCAAAGCTCTACTAGTCAGGGCCACTCATACTAGGTTTGATTGCTGTGAGCTATCAGACTAAAGTCTCCCACCATCACCAATCCGCTATACCCATTATGGTGATGAAAAAGAGCCAACCCCAGACGTGAATAAGGCCATGTCTTGAGGCCTTTGCCATGCAGTGGACTAGATATATATATATATATATATATATATATATATATATATATATATATATATATATATATATATATATACATATATATATATATATATATATATATATATATATATATATATATATATATATATATATATATATATATATATATTACTGTATATATATTTGTGTGTGTAAATGGCATAGGTTAGATGTAATAAGCATGGATGTGTGTTGTATTCGACACTGTTTGGTGCTTTAAATTCATTTTATCATGCCTTTTTCCCCACAACAAAATCTAGCCCTTCACATTCCTACTAAATTTCTGGACGTTACCTCGTAATCGTAATGTTCTTATTATAGGTTACAGGGGGGCGTGGGTGGGCGGGCATTAATCATTCAGTGTCAATGAAGTCCCGCCCGTAGCACGGCGGGGGGCGTGGCGGGTTATCAGGGGCATTGTGTCCTTGTGTCCCTCATAGCCTTCCCTCGAGGGTGGCCTGACGTGGCGGGAGGTAGGCTACGGTGACTTGGGGATAGTTTGCGCCTTCGCTTAGGCCTCTGGTCTGGGAAATAGAGAAATAGACAAAAATAATATAGTATTAGATAGCTCCCTTACTTTACGTTTATACGTTCTTTTAATTGTGATTTTTTAGCGATTAAAAAAAGTTTTTAACTCTGTTTACATATTCTTTTAATTCCGTTTCTTTACGATTAGAATTTTTTTTATTTATTTAGGTGTACACAGTCTTTTAATATTGTTTCTGTAAGAATAAGAAAATTTGTTTACTGTAGGTTTACGTATTTTTGTTTTCTTTAGGGATTAACAAGTTCGTTTCTGTTTCTTGAGGAATTAAAGATTTCGTTTACTTTAGGTTTATACGTCTTCTTAATGGTGGTGTTTTAAGGATTAGAAAGTTTGTCTAACTTAGATTGGAAGCTTATTTTAATTCCGGTTCTTTAGGGATTTAAAGGTTCGTTTACTTAAGGTTTACACATCCTTTTAATTTTTCCTTTATGGATTAAAAAACTTGTTTACTTTAGGTTTGCATATTCTTTTAATTCTGTTTCTTTAGGGATGGAAAATGAAGAAAGTTTATCTTTAAAGTCTTATTTTAATTAATAAAACATATAAAGATAGGATGATTTTCTATTTTTTTTTCTTATTAACAAAATATGTAAATTTAGATGATATTTTTCGAAATTTAAGGATAATTTATAGGTTAGAATTTTGGTTTGTTACAAATATAGAGTTAAGGAAATTTTTACATGCTTTTCATATATGAAATTCATGATATATATATATACTGTATATATATATATATATATATATATATATATATATATATATATATATATATATGTATGTATATATATACATATATATATATATATATATATATATATACATATATATATATATATATATATATATATATATATATATATATATTTATATATATATATATACTGTATATATCTATATATATATATCTATATATATATCTATATATATATATATATATATATATATATATATATATATATATATATATATATATATATATATATAGTATATTCATACTTACTTAAATTATGACATCAGGGATGAGCCATCTCTGTAGAAAACTTCCTCTGCAGGTTCATCGGTACTGCTTCGGGAATACTATTTTTACAAATGATTTAACCAACAAATCATTTTTTGCATTGGCATGAAGTCAAAATCATACAGGTATTACAAAATCCCTAATTGTTTTATGGGTACACGGAGTCTTATTATTTAAAAAGAAATACAGAAAGATTTCTTTTAATTAACATAAAAAAAGCATAGTGATATTACAAACCACTTACCAAACAAAATATCTTCCTAATTTCAAAAGTATTAAACCAACCATTTTGAAAACAACTTTATACTTCCTATGACAACACAAAGCATTTGTATTGCTTGAATTCAGATCCAGAATGCAAACTTGAACTGACTTCACCTTGATGTCTTCGCATTCTTAAAAAGAGAGACTCTGCCTGTGCAGCTGGGTAAATAAGCCAAGTGACTCAACAGAAAAGCCAAGTTAACTCGAAAATGTGGAAATTCCTTAAGACCCAGTTTCTCTCAGTGAGATGTGGCTTGGAGAAAACAGATTAAAGATTTTTTTTGCAATGTAGCAGTGCTTCAAATGTTGTTTTTATTATTATTATTATTATTATTATTATTATTATTATTATTATCGTCATTAATATTATTATTATTATTATTAATATTATTATTTTTATTATTATTATTATTATTATTATTATTATTATTATTATTATTATTATTATTATCATTATCATTATTATTATTATTATTATTTTAGTTTTTTTTTTTTTATTTAATATCTCTTGTTAATCACAATCATCAGAGACTGGCGGTTTGTAGTGTGGAATTCCGGGTTACATCCAGCTTCCTTATTAGTCAATCACTTTCATCTCTATATGTGGTGTTTCAAGTAACATGCTCCTCTGCACAAGTCCTGGGGCTATATCGGCTCCTATCTTCTCAAGATTAATTTTCAATTATTATTATTATTATTATTATTATTATTATTATTATTATTATTATTATTATTATTATTATTATTATTATTATTATTACTCTGTACGGTGACAACCTTCCCTATATTTACGTCTATTGACACAATGAGTGACATTGCGACCCTGGCCCTTTCTCCTTCAACTGCATGTGTTTTGTGGCATTATCTTACGCACAGTAACATTATATCCATACAAGAGAGAGAGAGAGAGAGAGAGAGAGAGAGAGAGAGAGAGAGAGAGAGAGAGAGAGAGAGAGAGTCTAGTTCAGGATGACCTAACGACAAAGCAAATATAAGAAGTACATAATCATCGTCTTTGCTCACCAGAGAGACAACGATTCAGGAGCACATCCTTCTGCACAAAGCCGTTCTCTGCCTTCTTGCAAAATCGCCAGAAATAATATTGACACAGCGAATAGCGACGCGTTAGAACAGCCTCTCAGGAGGGAATATTAACTTTTCATTTACGGGTATTTCTTGTGTGTCTTTTTTCATTAGAGTTTCCACGTTGTTATTATTATTATTATTATTATTACTAGTGTATGCGACCTGTCAAAAATGCTGGCTAAATAAATGGGTGGATATGCACCCACACACACAGATTCAAACCTCCCCATCCCTCATTCTTGACTACAGCCCGCTGGTTCGGCAATTTGTGAGGATTGGGGTTTCAAAATTTACTAGAGTATAATGATAATATATTATAATTCTTTATTTCCAATTTATACATTGGGTATTAACATCCATGTTAAGGTTAATCCAAAGCATCAAGTACACAGAAAAACTAAACATAATATAAAAGTTTTAAAAGTATTGATAAAAATATACGTACTCAAAATAATAAAAAGGCATTTAAAACTATAACCACGAGTCTTATAAAAGTCAGGAGAAAAACAAAATATATAATAGTTCTAAAAGTATTAATAAAAATATATGCATTTGAAACGTTAAGAGGCTATAAAACCATATTATTAGAATATAAAAATTATTGATAGAAATATAAGTTGTTAAAACATTGAAAACCATAAAACATCATAAAAATCTATAAAGCTCAAAGGTAAAATTAAACTAACACATTATAACACTTTTAAATATAGATATAAATATAAGTAGCTAAAATATTAAATGTAAGATATAATACAAAGATCAAGTACCATTTAAAAGATATTTCTTTAATTTGTATTTAAAAGACGGTAACGAATTAGTTTCCTTTAAAGAGACTGGTATACTGTTCCAAAAATGGGGAGCCCTCACTGTCATCTCTCTCGATCCCATATCAGTTCGAACTCTCCTTTCGAACAAATTGTTAGCCTGTCTGGTAATGGAGTTTACAGTCTGAAGATTATATAGCCACTCTGGTAAAATACCTCTTAAAATCTTAAAGATTAAAATACATACATCATATCTGTATTTCTCTTTCATTTTTAACCATCCCAGTTTTATTAGATGCGGAGTGATATGATCATATTTACTCACCGTCCCAACATAAGTTAATTGCAATGTTAAGTTTGAATAAGAAATTCACAATGGAAAAAGTAATGAACACTTGATTTTCAAATTATAAGATCTCTCTCTCTCTCTCTCTCTCTCTCTCTCTCTCTCTCTCTCTCTCTCTCTCTCTCTCTCTCTCTCTCTCACACACACACACACACACACACACACACACACACACACACAAAATGAAAACTGCTGTATACCTTTTATATTATCGTGACATGTTTACACCATTGGTTCATATATAAAGAAAAATTTGCTTATATATTTATACATTCTTTTATATATATATATATATATATATATATATATATATATATATATATATATATATATATATATATATATATATATATACAGTATATATATATAGAAAAATTTGCTTATATATTTATACATTCACATGTGTGTGTATATATATATATATATATATATATATATATATATATATATATATATATATATATATATATATATATATGTATATATACATACAGTATGTATATCCCTTTCTAAGTGAAGATACCTTAACG
>NC_090743.1:32633154-32643154 GCF_036898095.1 Palaemon carinicauda
TGTTCATCGTTTAAATCTTAGGGCACATTTAATTTGGGAATTAGTTCACCAAACTTTCAACTGGGCTCCACAAGGCACTAGAAGAGTTGGAAGACCCAGGCCTACATAGCTGAGTACTATGAAGCGTCAAGTAGGAGATGATGAATGTAGAACTATTGAATTATTAGCTCAAGATAGACATGACTGGTGAAATCTGACTGCGGCCCTTTGCGTAAATAGGGCGTAGGAGGAGGAGATGATAATGTATCTATTTACCAAGGCACATCCCCCAATTTGGGGGCGTAGCTGACATCAAACAAACGAAAAAAGGGGACCTTTCATCTCTCCGCTCCCCCCAGCCTGAGACGGATTCAGCCAAGTTTGGCTGGTACTGCTAGGGTGCCACAGCCCACCCTACCCCTCTATCCACCACAAATGAAGTTTCAATACGCTGAATCCCCTACTGCTGCTACCTCCGTGGTCACCAAGGCACTGGAGGATGATTGTTTCGTTCTGCTCAAACTGTATAATAAAACGTTAGTTTATGTTGTATTCTTGCAACCCTGCATTCAATAGTAATTATAGTGCTCGAAACTATTTAATGTGCTTTAAAAACACCTTACCATTCTGTTACCTTGCCATCAAATCCCTTCCCAATGTCTTACATGAACACATTTGCCAATATATTTTGCAGTAATATCTTCTGTGTAATTTTGCTCTAAGCTCTTTTCTTAGTATCTGTTTTAAACAACTTTCCATCATGATATACTACAGAGCTATTCTCTATATATTGCATCAACCTCTACTTCCTATTCGATTTCTTAAACATTTGATTGATAAGGACAGTCCTAATATCTGCGTTCGAATCTCCAACTATACCTTAATTCACCTTAACAGTGACTTATGATGATGATATAAGAATTGAATAGAGAAAGCAGAAATGTAGGACTGAAAATGAATATGAGTAAAACTAAGATAACGTACCAATGAAAAATCAGAGACGAGCCTCTTTGTTGATAACTGTTGTGGGTTGCAGATAGAAGAAGAGATAAGTATTGACGATAAAACTAGATGTTTATTAAATTAGATGTATACCATCAAAATTGGAAAGCTTCGGCAAGGTTATTTTCATTGTGGGGGGGGGGGGGGGGGGGCGGAGAAGCCATTCCAAAGAATTATCTCTCTCTCTCTCTCTCTCTCTCTCTCTCTCTCCATCTCTCTCTCTCTCTCTCTCCTCTCTCTCTTCTCTCTCTCTCTCTCTCTCTCTCTCAGCTTGGAAAAATGATAACCCCTCGAAAATTGTAATTCAATTAAAATTATTGTTCATATAACTACTATCCTAATCATCATTATCTTATTATTATTATTATTATTATTATTATTATTATTATTATTATTATTATTATTATTATTATTATAGTTGTTGTTGTTGTTGTTGGTATTTTATCAAAAGAGAGGAAGAAAGAGGTAGAATGAGTTGAACACCAACTATCCAATTCAATGTCCACTCTCGCAACCCCCGCCCTCAGATCCCATTATCAAGCGACTCCTGTAAAAGGAAAAGGTTCGTGCTTCCTTATCGTAATCCTTGAGAGAGAGAGAGAGAGAGAGAGGAGAGAGGAGAGAGAGAGAGAGAGAGAGAGAGAGAGAGAGAGAGAGAGCATCCAGCAAATGCTAGATTAGCCAAAAATTGTTGCCACTAAATCCAAAGGCTGAATTCCGCGAGGCAATCCACCGTCTCAAATGCTCACCTCACCTAATCCCGAAGACGTAATCGGGCCACAGGTGACTCGGAATAACCCTTATGTCCTCTAATCGTAAGGATGAGATTCGCAAGCGACGCCGTCGCAAGCGGGCTGTTGTGCGCGCTGACTTCTGCGATACGGTAGCTGTCGTGCTCATCTCATTGCCAAAGACCGCCAGATGGAACTTTTGCAAAGATCTTTATTTTTATTAAATACTGTTTATCAAATTATTCATCTCTCCGGGTCTCTGTAAAAACAAGAATTATGTAGACTATTTTCCCTGTATTGGAAAGTTTATTTGTAGATTTATTTAATATATTTAATATATTGTTCAATGGAGATTTAATCTTATTCCTCCCGGTAGGTTTAGTAGTGTTGCTGATGGCCAACGTCGTGAGATTCCTGGCTGAACCTTGTGCGTGATCAGAGAATGAACACTGGGAGGGGAGAGAGAGAGGGGTGGGGAGTGATAAGGAGGTGGAATAAAATGTGGAGAGAGAAAATGAAAATGTAATGAGGTAAATGAGAGAGAAGGGGAGAGTATGAGAACGTAAGGATATAGAATGAATAGGGAGAAAGAAAATAATGACATAAGGAGGTAGAATTAATATGGAGAGGAGAGAGAGAGTGAGAGAGAGAGAGAGAGAGAGAGAGAGAGTAGAGAGGAGAGATGAGAGAGAGAGAGAGAGAGAGAGAGAGTAAAAACATGAACATAAATGTATGTGAAGAACAACAATAAAGGTTGTAGAATGAATATGAAAAGGGAGAGAATGAAAAGATGAGAGATTAAACAAGGATAATAATTGAATATGAAAAATTAGAGAAAATAATAAATTAAGTTTGTAGTGATCAATGAGAGAGATAGAAAGAGATAACACAGTAAGAATTAATAAGAAGAAAGAGGAAGTGGGTGTAACTGTAATGCAAGGCAAAGAAAAAGAAAGAAAATCATAAGATGAAAATATAAAAAAATTCCGTAGTTTTCAAGTCCCTTTGATTTAACTGGTTTTTCAAATTGTATGTCTTTTTAGTACTTTCCTTTATATATGTTCATGATTTCATACTATGACAGAAATTGCAACCCGATTTCAATAATTTTTACAAATAATTTCTGTCGTTTTAATGATTTTTCAAATTCCTTAAATGATATTTACGCCAGAAGCCTTTTCAATAATTTCAGAAAAATCTCGTGAGTCTGTGATTCTACAAAATAAAAGAAAAAACAAAATATTGATAATAATAATTTTTTCGAATATCGTAAATGACCATATACACCAGAATCCTTTTCATTAATTTTTCAAATCCAACAATTGATTAAAATTAAGCCCAAACCACACGCCTGACTGCAAAATGATCATACACCAGAAGCCTTTTTCAATATTTTTTCGAATTCAGCACTTAATTAAAATTAAAACCCAAAACTTCGCCTAACTGTAAATGCACAATCTTTATAACATTTTATATTTTTATTTTGAAAAAGTAAATTTTGGTGCAGATTTAAAACGCCTAAAGGAAATTCTGAAACCTATTCAATTTAAAGGCAATCGAAGGAACTATTCAATCACAAGACAATTGAAGAACTATTCAATTACAAGACAATCAAAAGAACTATTCAATTTACAAGACAATCAAAGAACTATTCAGTTTACAAGACAGTTAAAGAAATCAGAGTTATCACTACGTTTCCTGCCTTCTCCTGTCTCTCGCCTGAATTATGGGGAAGGGGGTTGCATAAACGTAATGAAGGTGGGGGTGTTCAGGGCACCACGAGACCCCCCAATTTCATGAAATATAATGAGACTTCATATCTGAAGTTGCTGTATAATAAAGTCGTGCTTGTAAATGCCCTGCTGTTGGTCACTTTGGATAATTAGGAAGAAATATTACAGATACTGCAGCAGTCTCTCTCTCTCTACTCTCTCTCTCTCTCATCTCTTCGTCTCTCTCTCTCTCTCTCTCTCTCTCTCTCCAAGAACATGCATCTATTGGTTATGGACAATTACTAGAAATTATTTTAATGTGAAACTTTCTCTTTTAGTTTTCGAGACAAAGTAGTCAGTCGGATCCAATTCCCAATTGCTATAAATTTTTAGATTATTCTTGAACCTTTATATATTCATATAGTTTAATGTAAGCAAGAATATTTAGCTTTTAATTTATTTAGACAATATTTTATGTTCATGTCCTCTCTCTCCTCTCTCCTCTCTCTCTCTCCTCTCTCTCTCTCCGTCTCTCTCTCTCTCTCCTCTCTCTCTCTCCTCTCATATGAACATTGAAAACATCTGGTAATATTTGATTGGAAACTTTTATTATATTTTTATACTATAAAAGTAACTAGTGGTAAACGTTTAAAAGGTCGTTCAAGAATGGCAGAGGCAAGGTACAGAGCAATGTCTTAGAGACTGACAATATATAAATATGATCAGCACCCAAGCCTCTACTTTATCAAGCTAGGACAAAGGAGGGCCAGGCAATGGCTGCTGATGACTCAGCAGGTAAACATATAACCTCCACCCAACTTCATCGCTAGTTCACAGGGATGGTAAGGTTGCTGACACTAACTAGAAACTATCGAGTTTGAGCCTGCCTCGAACTCCCATCCGTCAGATTGTCAGGCAGGGACGTTTCCAATACCCTGCTATCACAATCCTCAGAATAGGACCCCATAGGTTCCAGCACTGGGCTTTGGGGCCCAATTTTTCATACAATCTACGAAATTCCTTTACCATGGCTATGATCCCCTACAGTTGAATAACCACCCCATGCAACGATCTTTGCTTAAGTTACACAATGAATTTTTCAAGAATCGGCTTGAAGTAAATGGCACTTGCTGTAAGAAAACAAAAACTAATGTTACTGTTTTGGATATTGATATGCAAAATGGGTCTTGCATTCTAGGATGAGGAAAAATGGCTACTTTGTGAAAAATCAAGAGAAAATAATTTCGTGGCAAGAGTAGGATTTTTTTTGGGGGGGAGTGAATGAAAAAAATGCAATTATTTGTGGATAAAAGGAAATAAAATCGTGTGATTTAACAAGAGGAAGATGTTGAGTTGTAGGAGGAAGGAGGGGTAGAAATTGGGAAAATTACAAGAAGATGAGTATTAAGAGGAGGTAATAAAAGACGCTGGAAATAGATGGAAAAAGAAATATTGGAGAAGTAACAGAGCAAAAAGGAGAAAGAACAGAAAAAATAAACCAAATGAGAACACAAAGGAGAAGAAGGAGTCTCAGAGGGAAGGGAGGTAGGAGGACGAAACGACTCTAAGGAGCCATCCGAGCAGAAGGAACCACTCTGGGCCACCTTGGGCCACCGGGGACTCTACCTTGGACCACCGTGGTACCATCTTGGGCCACCTTTAGCTGCCCTGGACCACCTTGGTCCAACTTGGTCCACCTTGGGCCACCTTGGCAACCAACTTGGTCCACCTTGGGCCACCTTGAACAACCTTGGCCACCATGGGCCACCTTAAACTACCTTGGGCCACCATGAGCTAGCTTGGGCCACCACAGGCCACCTTAAACTACCTTAGGCCACCATGAGCCACCTTGCTCCACCATGCGCCACCTTGGATCACCCTTGGGTCACCCTAAGCCATATTGGGCCACCCTGGACCACCCTAGGCCACCCTGGACAACCTTGTGTCATCATGGTCCACTTTAGGCCACTTTGAACCGCCCTGGGCCACCCTCGTCCCCTTTGGGCCACATTTGGCTACCAAGAGCCGTCCCTGGCCACCATGGGCCATCCTAAGCCACCATTGACCACCCTGGACCATCATGGCTCACCCTTGGGCCCCCTTCGTCCACTTTGGGCAACATTTGGCTACCTAGAGCCTACCTGGACCACCCTGGGCTACCATGGACCACCATGGACCACCCTGGACTACCATGGACCACCCTGGACCACTACGGGTCACTCTGCACCACCTTTCTCCACCCTCCACCACCTTAGGCCACCCTGAGCATCGTGGGCCACCTTGGCTCACCCTTGGGTCCCCCTCGTCAACTTTGGGGCACATTTGGCTACCTAGAGCCGCCCTGGACCACCTTGGACCACCCTGGGCCACCATTGGCCACCCTGAGCCACCGGTGGGCCACCCTCCAGTTGGGTCCTCAACTCCTCCTTAGTGGCAGATCGTGACTTCCGTCGATTTGGGGGCAGCCTTGAACTCTCTGTCCCCTCTTCTTTGTCATTATCACTCCTTTTTTTCATTTTTATCCACTTTTATTCACTCTATTTCTCATTTTTTTTATCTTATTTTCTTTTATATAAAGAAATAATACCATTTACGTTATATGATTCACACATTTGTTTTTTTAAAGTTAAGGTGGTTTTAAGAATTTGATTTTTTAAATTTTCTTTCTTCATAATTTTTTATACTCGTGCTTTTGAAAATTACATAATTATATTTTTTAGTTTTATTTAATTTTGTTTTTAATAATTTTGTTATATTTTATTGTTCTGTTCATAGTTTTCTATTTTCTCTGGTATGATATTGGCATATCCCTTTATTATATATCTTTGAACTGTTAAAAAATTTAGACTAGATTTTTTTCTTATGGCTTTTTATACTCGTGCTATGATAGTTACATACTCCACTTTTGAGTTATATTTAATTTTTCTTTATAAAATTGTTTTTATATTTTCTTTTTCTTTTCATGCATTTTTTAATTCTATGTTATGATACCCGCAAATCCATTAATTGTTTATTCAGTGTCTTTATTTTCTTCCATTGCAAGATAGTTTCTTTTTGTTTTGCGAGTTTTACGTCCTTTTAATTATCATATCGTGATATTTTCCTTATTAATTATTTCATTTGTTTTCGAATTCCGATATTTGTTTTCAACTACTTGGAGATTTCAATTTTTGATTCTATGATTATTAACATCCAATTCAAATAATTAACACCTGAAGCTATAGTAATTGATTACGTCATGATCTTTTCCCCCTAAGGAAATTATAGAAACCAAACTATATATTCCTGTTAATTTAGAGAAAACCTCAGAATATACTAAATCAACTCTTGCCAGACTTATATTCTTTACCGATCTGAATTTTCAATATCATTGTTTGTTGTTAGACAAAAAAAAAAAAATAGTAATAATAATGATAATAATAATAATAATAATAATAATAATAATAATAATAATAATTATAATAATAATAATAATGATAATAAGTGGTTTTGTTCTTGCTTCGCAAACCTTTTTTTTTTTTTTTTTTTTGGCATAGCATATTCTCAATCCAATCCCATATTAAGAATTCAAACCTTTGCTTATGTCCTTTTTGTGTCCTCTTTGGTAATAACAAGATCTTGATCTCATTGGGCTGACGCTCCCTTTTGTCGGGGGTGACCTTTTCGTTGAGGTGAAAGGTCACGATCAATAAATAGATTCCCCTTTGCGATTGTAAGGTCACGTCTTGGCGTCCGATCGTGTGCAGCAGCATTCAGTGAGTCGAATTGGATACCTTTGAAAGGGTTGTTATTATTATTATTATTATTATTATTATTATTATTATTATTATTATATTATTAAAATCTTGGCTATAACCCTCGTTGGAAAAGCAAAATGCTATAAGCCCAAGGCTCCAACAGGGAAAAATAGCCCAGTGAGGAAGGGAAACAAGGAAATAAATAAACTGGAGAATAAACAAAATAAGATATTAATAATGGTGATAATGGTAATTATATAGAGAAATAGGACGTAATCACATTCGTAATGACAGTGAAGTAGTTAATGGTATCACTGGAATTTTTCTTGAAATCCTGGTCTCAAAACTAGAAAATGCAATAATTAAAAATTATTTTTTCGTAGTAACAGCTGTTTTATTGCTATATTTTGTATACATTATTTTACAGCAGCTACATTTTTATTCATATTAATATTTGTTTTTATTCTATCTTAGGATTTTGCTACAATAATCAAAGATTTTTTTTCTAATGATAATATTTCCATGATATTTTTTATATACAAATTTTGCAGCAGCTACATATTTATTTGAATTATTTTTTTAATTGGAGGATGTCTCTACATTATTTCTCTAACAACAATAATGGCAAGTATAGAATCCTGATCATAATAAAAATGGAGTAATCAAAGATATTTTATCCTAATGACAGTATTTTCATGTTATTCTTTACATACAATTTTTACTCAACTACATCTTTATAAGAATTAATATTTTTTATTTTACCTGAGATCATTGCTACATTATTTCTCTAACAACAATAATGACAAGTAATTCTGTAGATACAATTAACTGTATCAGTTTTTCGTATCGAAAACACACGAATCGACATTAATCTCCTCGTCGAATTGCAACAATAAAACCAACGATTACTGTCCTTTGGTTGATTGCAACGCCATCTGTTTGTCGTTTAAACACACTGCCTTGGGGTACAGCAGCAGTAGCCTCTAGGACTGCTTAATTTTATTGTGAACTAGTTGCTTATTTGACATTGTTTATAACCCCTCGGGACAATTACTTTGACCTTTGACCTCAGGGTTATGTTCTAATTATACTTCTTTTTTATATTTGGTGACTAAAATTGGTGGGCTATCACGTACCAAGTATGTTTAATGCAATTTTTTAAGCTGATAGGAAAGATGGGTAAAAGAAGAATGAGGGGGTAGTAAGACTAGCTAACCATGGCAGGAATAGTTTAGAAAGTTAAGTATTAGTAAGAGTAGTGTAAAGAGTGGATTAACTACAATTTTGTATATATAAAGATACATTTTATTCTTAGCACAAAGTCATATTCATTTGACATTTTATTTACATAGAGATTTCTTATAAATACATTTTCCATAAGAATATTTCTTATTAGTATAATTTTTGAGGTTCACGGTGTTGAACACACACACACACACACACACACACACACACTAAACCCACTGTTTATTCCTGCACACATACGTTTGCGCATGCGCAGGATTAGATTCTACCGTATATACTATATATCCAAAGCGATTAGAGAAGACAAAATAGACGACTCGTCTGCTCAGTAGGAAATGACACATTATGATAAATGAGGAGAATCTTTAATGCCTGAATAATTTCTTTTTTTATTTATACGAATTCAAAGCTTGAAACCTCATTATTCCTTATCATTTATCCTATTATACGTTTATTCTATCTTGCTTACATTTCTATGGTTTTCGTTTGATTTTTAATTTTCTTAATTCTCTATTTTTTTCACAATTCCAGCTATCATTTTTTACTCATCCTATCATTAATTACCTCCTTGTATGTATCAGTGAGAAAGAGAAAGACTCATTTACTCATTATTCCTTATCATTTATCATATTAAACGTTTAATTACTTCTATTTTATTTACATTTCTGTAGTTTCGTTTGATTTCATCCTACTCTTAGTTGTCCTTTTTTTTATTATGCCCACAATTCCCACAACCTTTGTAATTCCTGCTGCCTCTGACCGTGTTTATCCTTCTAATTCTTCTCTCAGTCCATCAATCATTACTCCCTGGTATGAGAGAGAGAGAGAGAGAGAGAGAGAGAGAGAGAGAGAGAGAGAGAGAGAGAGAGAGAGAGAGAGAGAGAGAGAGAATGTAAACAAAATAGATCTACTTAAACACCTGGAAACTTTGAAAGCCAGATGTTATAACGAAGAAGGATTTTGGCATCTTGGAATCCCCAATGCCAGATGGTCAGTGGGGGAGCTTTGTGTTTTATTTTTCGTGGGTATGTTGAGATAGATTTATGAAGACGGCAATTGGGAATTTATTGGTGGGAGTTTTTTGAACGACTGTTGCTAGCAAAATGCTTTGTATATTGATATTTACTAAGTACGTTATTATATATGTTTATACATTTATACTTACATGTGTATATATACAGGTATATATATTATATATGTAAATATATATATATATATATATATATATATATATATATATATATATATATATATATATATACAGTATATATATATATATACAGTATATATATATATATATATATATATATATATATATATATATATATATATATATATATATACCAGTGTATATATATATATATATATATATATATATATATATATAACAGTATATATATATATATATATATATATATATATATATATATATATATATACTGTATATATATACAGTTATATATTATATATATATATATATATATATATATATATATATATATAACGTGTTTTAGTTTCAAAGCTATCATAAGTACATATTATATATATATATATATATATAAATATATATATATATATATATATATATATATAT
>NC_090743.1:32655654-32665654 GCF_036898095.1 Palaemon carinicauda
ACGGCGATCACTGCTATTAATTCCCACATCTTATCCCCGAGTCCGCTCATTAACGATCGTCGCCGTCGTTAACGATCATTCTCGTCACTGGACGCTGATTGGACGGTTTTTTTTTTTTTTATTATTATTATTTAGTCTCCTTTTTCATTCAACGTTCTGGTTTAAAGGGGTTTATTTTCTTGTCATAGTTTTTATATTCTTGTAGAATTTAGAGCATTATATTCTTACCTATTCATTCGGTAATTATTATTATTATTATTATTATTATTATTATTATTATTATTATTATTACTTGCTAAGCTATAACCCGAGTTGGAAAAGCGGGATGCTTTAAACCGAAGGGCTCCAAAAGGGAAAATAGCCCAGTGAGGAAAGTAAATAAGGAATTGGATGAATTACAAGAGAAGTAATTAATAATTAAAATAAAATATTCTGAGCACATTATAACAATAACATAGATATTTCATGAATAAACTAAAAACTTTCAAGAAACAAGAGGAAGAAAAATACGATAGAATAGTTTGCCTGAGTGTACCCTCAAGTAAGAGAACTCTACCCGAGGACAGTGGAAGACCATATTACAAAGGCTATGGCGCTGCTCAAGACCAGAGAACAATGGTTTGCTTTTGGAGTGTTCTTCTCTGAAAGAGCTGCTTAATATAGCTAAAGAGTCTCTTAATGATTGATTATAAGTTAAATAGCGTTGCAATTGTCAAGGTCACTGAGAGAGATTAAAGAGTAACCATATTAACATTTGCATTTGTTTGAAATTTCAACAATTTTCTCACGGACAAATATTCATTAGGTTAATGATGATTTGTAAATTAAAAAAAAATCACCTTACTAACATTTATTTTCATTTATAAAGTCTCAAAAGTTATAAAGTCGCTCATGAGAGGTAGAGGTAAAGGACAGGATCGCATAGAGACCAACCATACTGTATTCATTTGCTCAAGATAGGAACAGGGAGGACCAGGCAATGGCTGATGATGAGGATTCAGCAGGTAGACCTACAGGCTCCTCCAAACATGCCATTACATCCCTAGCTCACTGTGGGGCTCGAACTCCCAGCCAAAGAATTGTGAGATAGAGGTGTTATCCACTAAGTTGTTACATCCCTAAACATACAAAACTACATACAAATTATTATTATTATTATTATTATTATTATTATTATCATTGTACGCTACCAGTCAAAATTGACGGCCATTTAAAATAATTAGATAGATATGCACACACACACTCACAGATTCACCCCTTCCTACCCCCTCCCTCTTTCCTAGCTACCACACGGCAGGTTGGGCAATTTGTGGGAGATTGTCGTTTCCGCTTAGCGTGACAGGAAAGAAATATATATATATATATATATATATATATATATATATATATATATATATACATATATATATAATTACATATATACAGGTATATATATATATATATATATATATATATATATATATATATACATATATATATAATTACATATATACAGGTATATATATATATATATATATATATATATATATATATATATATATATATATATATATATATATATATATATATATATATATATATATCCATACAATTACTCTATATTACAACGGAGATTGTTATTATTATTATTATTATTATTATTATTGTTATTATTATTATTATTAATTATTTTTGTTGTTATTTATTTATTTATTTCGAATAACCATTTGTACACATTTCAGTATCAAGTTTCTCAATTTAGTGTTACAATTTCCGACGGGAAGTCTTCATCCTTGTTGGAGCCCTTTGGCTTATAGCATCCTGCTTTAGCAACTAGGGTTGTAGCTTAGCAATTAATAATAATAATGATAATAATAATATCCTTACTAACACCGTCCCGGCTAATCTGTCAAACTTACGTAATTCACAAAAATAAAAATTTCCCTTCTGTCTACCATACAATCGCCAACTGTCCCCGACTGTCCGGGTAGATAGTAATTTCCGTCGTCTCATTTGCTGAAGTGACATTTAGGTGACCTTTTCCCATGCCAATGTCGATGATGTAAAAGGTTAGTTTGTGGTTTTATGTACACTGTGAAGTATCTGTTTATTTTGTCACGGGCACACACACACGCACACAAACAAACACACACACATAAACACACACACACACATATATATATATATGTATATATATATATATACATATATACATATATATATATATATATATATATATATATATATATATATATATATATATATATATATATATATATATATATATTTATATGTATATATCAACCACAATAGTATTTTTATGTAGAATTCTACCAGTGGATATACATTTCTATAGGTAGACTTCTATAGGAAAATACTATTGTGGTTGATATTTACATTAATTAAAATCACGATTGTTAATGATTGCTATATATATATATATATATATATATATATATATATATATATATATATATATATATATATATATATATATATATATATATATGTGTGTGTGTGTGTGTGTATGTATATATATATATATATATATATATATATATATATATATATATATATATATATACAGTATATATATGTGTGTGTGTATATGTATATATATATATATATATATATATATATATATATATATATATATATATATATATATGTATGCATATATGTATATATATATATATCTATGTATACAGTATATATATATCCCTTTCTGAGTGGGGATACCTTACCGTGGTGAAATGGTGTTGAAGATTCCCTGGCCAAGCACGGGCTCTTTCAATCAAGCAGCCCGTAGAACGAGGTGAAAGTGTTTGCGTACCGCCATGATCATCAAATCTCTAGGTTGGTTTGCTGTGAACAATCAGATAAAAATCTCCACCATCACCAACCCGTACTGACCAGATTGCAAAAGAAGCAGAGGAAGGAAAAGAAGACGATGGATTAAAGAGCTAAGAAAATTAGGTGGTATAGACTGGCATAGAAAGACCATAAACAGACGCGAATGGAAGAACATGTCTAAGGCCTGTGTTCTGCAGTGGACCAGTGACAGCTGATGATGATGATAGAATCTGCTGTAGGTAGTAGATTGGCCAGGGCACCAGCCTCCCATTGGGATACTACCGCTAGAGAGTTATGGGGTCCTTTGACAGTACTACATTGGATCATTCTCTCTGGTTACGGTTCATTTTCTCTTTGCCTACACATACACCGAATAGTCTGGCCTATTCTTTACAGATTCTCCTCTGTCATACACCTGGCAACACTGAGATTACCAAACAATTCTTCATCACCCAAGGGATTAACTACTGCACTGTAATGGTTCAATTGCTACTTTCCTCTTGGTAAGGGTAGAAGAGACTCTTTAGCTATGGTAAGCTGCTCTTCTAGGAGAAGAACACTCCAAAATCAAACCCTTGTTCTCTAGTCCTGGGCTGTGCCATAGCCTCTGAACCATGGCCTTCCACTGTCTTGGGATAGAGTTCTCTTGCTTGACGGTGCACTCGGGCACGCTATTCAATCTTATTTCTCCTCCTCTTTTGTTAAAGTATTTTTAGTTTATATAAGAAATATTTATTTTAATGTTGTTGCTGTTCTTTAAATAGTTTATTTTTCCTTGTTTCCTTTCCTAACCGGGCTATTTCCCCTGTTGGAGTCCCTGGGCTTATAGCATCCTGCTTTTTCAATTAGTGTTGTAGCTTAGCAAATAATAATAATGATAATAATAATAATAATAATAATAATAATAATAATAATAATAATAATAATAATAATAATAATAATACATATTTTGCAATCTACTTTTAACAATCTCAGAGACCTCTGAGTGGGATTGCAGTTCAGCCCCATACAGTTGCCCCTTGATGACCTTATTGAGCTGTTAGAGTGAACTTGTGGTTAAGGAAACAACTTTGCAGTTACAGTGATTGAAACCCGACCATCAAAAACAGGTCTGGAATCCCTAAGTCATTAATGACGAAGCAACTTCTTGTGATTGATTTTTAAATCTAACCACTACTCCTTTGTGCTGCATCTGTTGTAGAGTACATACCGTATATTCGGTAAATTACTTTCATTTTTGTGGCTAAGCCAAATTTTGCTGCTATTACTTGATTGGCACTTCATACCAGTCACTTCTAGGATGTGGAACTCTGTTTTGTTTGTATTATTATTATTATTATTATTATTATTATTATTAGCTAAGCTACAACCCTAGTTAGAAAAATCAGGATGCTATAAGCCCAAGGGCTCCAACGGGGAAAATAGGCCAGTGAGGAAAGAAAATAAGGAAACAGCTTGGTGTGCCTGAATGTAACCTCAAGCAAGATAACTCTAAACCAAGACCGTGGAAGACCATGGTACAGAGGTCTACATACGATTGTATCCATTTATACAATTGTTCGTTAATGTAGTATGTTATGTAATGAGGATTCATCCTTTTCAATCGGCTTTAAATGTCATTGTTTTTTTTTATTCAGTCTTTTATCGATAAAATATGGCCTATTTTATTTTGATTTTTATTTACTTATCCAGTAGGTTATTTATGTCATTGTTTCCTGTCCTCAGTGGGCTGTTTTTCCCTGTTGGAGCCCCTGGCCGTATAGTAACCTTCTTTGCTAACAAGGGTTGTAGTTTAGCTTGTAGTAATAATAATAATAATAATAATAATAATAATGATGATAATAATAATAATGCCTTTTTAATCACCCAATTATTCTGTCGGTATAATTGGAGTCGCTAATGATATCCGACCATTAACGCCAATTAAATTTTTCAAATTAGGTAATTTTCATATCCTCATTTCCTAGAATCAAACATCCCAGGTTCGATTTCTGAGCGAGCTGGAAAATGTCACCGTGCTTCCGGTGGTCTAACCGAAGAATTTGACGTCTGTTAAATGACTGTACATGTTTTTGGTAATATTGATTAAACATATATGCAAATTTATAGATATATAGATAAGCTTGGGACTATATTTTGAGAACGTGGGTAACTATAGCAGAAGAATGATCTAACAATATTGTCACGGAAGACCCATAGATAAACTAGGAAAGCACTCTGAGAGTGCAGACCTCCGCCACGGTAGCTTATTTCTCGAAACCAGCTTGCCTTTCCAAGAATCAGTTGTGACTGTAGGCGTATTTAGATGTCTGTGTGACAACCAAATGCGAACTTGGGGTTAAGGCTAGAGTTTACTGTATTCGATCTACCTTTTGCTCGACCTTGACTGTGACCTGTGACCCAGGACTTTCAAAATTGAATCACATTCACGTCTCAACATGACAATTACTCTGTAAAAGTTTCACTGCTAAATGAGTAAAATTGAGACCAGGAAGTTGTTCCAAAAAGCAAACAGATAAACAGAGAAACTGGGGCGAAAATATAAGCTCCTCCCTATTTCGTTGGCAGAGGTAAATATCCCATTTTGGGGCCCCGGCCCCCTTTCGAGTCATACTATACGCTTTCCGGGACTTGTGCAAACTGATTTTAAACTTTCGGAGGAATTAGGACTTGGGTTCTTCATTGGACCTCACATGGTGTAATGTAGGCATTACCAAAGGATATTTGCAACGTCCCTTCACCCTCACCCTCCCCCTCCCCCCTCCCCCTCCTGTACCCACTTTTTAGACTTCTACATTTCCCCCTCTCTTAAAAAAGAGTAATGTTGATGTTCGGAATAAGACCTCTCTCTCTCTCTCTCTCTCTCTCTCTCTCTCTCTCTCTCTCTCTCTCTCTCTCTCTCTCTCTCTCTCTCTGTACATTTCATGCAGAGAATTGCGTCTTGTAATTCAAACCACAGAATATCTTTTATACAGACACATTCAACTTTAATCGATACCTAAATTCTATTACATCATTTACAACATCTTTCTGATAAATAATTAGATAGATGGTAGATAGTTAGATACTGCTTAGGACATAGCAGGTCGAACGAACATTTCATACATGTTTGATGAGACTGTTGGAAACAAGACTTGAAGATTAAAGGTGTCCGGTTTCAGTTCTAGTTTCATCAGAATAGATACTCACCAGAACGTCACCCACTGTAGTGACCAACCACAGCTGTGGCTTTCCCAGTAAACAGTTTAAACTCCCGGTCCCGGGAGGGGATCGATCTGCTGCCATGCAAATGCTAGGCGAATACGTTACCACTGTACTAGCCAGGAGACTGGCTAGTACAGTGGTAGCTAAACTGATTGATGAAACTTACTCAAAAACACTGCTATTAATCATTGAAAGCAGTTTGGAGCAATATTATTGGAACCTTTATACTGTACAGGGACACACTTTTCTGTCTTATTTCTCTTCCTCTTGATTTTTTAGTTTTTATGATTTATATAGGAAAGATCTATATTAATGTTGTTACTGTTCTTAAATATTTTATTGCTCATTACTTCTCTTGTAGTATATTTATTTCCTTATATCCTTTCATTACTGGGCTATTTTCCCTGTTTGAGCCCTTGGGCTTATAGCATCCTGCTTTTCTAACTAGGATTGTAGCTTAGCAAGTAATAATAATTTGAATCATCACGTGACTCTTTGGAACACGGCTGACCAGGAATTGGAATTGGGAACAAGATGTTTGGAACAAAACTGATGAAAATTTGGAATGTTATTCATGAAAGTGTTGGAAAATTATCGTGAGACTTTGGAATGAAAACTAGATTTTGGAACAGTAATCTTTGGGTTATTCAGATCAGAGTCGACAAGGTTTTAGAACAACTTTAGACTTACAATAATACAGACGACTAGTATTTTTATTTTCTCCTTCTACTCCTTCCCATCATTATCATCATAATCCTTCTCTCCATTTTTCATTCTTCCAACCAAGCACTCATCATCACGATGGATGATCACCCTTTTTAGGGGGGAATCATTTCACGGACGATGAATAATGTTAATGAATGTGGAATTTTATATGAATAACAATTACGTACGAAAGATAATTGACCCGAGTCTCTCTCTCTCTCTCTCTCTCTCTCTCTCTCTCTCTCTCTCTCTCGAGAGAGAGAGAGAGAGAGAGAGAGAGAGAGAGAGAGAGAAAAACTGCGGACGACCTCTGGCGTCGGGATGATATATTGGGTGAATGTGACGCCAGAAGAATACAAATAGATTCAAAATTCATGAAGCAATTTCAAACTTGATAAAGGTGGATGGGACCACAACGTAGATCAAAGAAGAGTGAGGGGGGAGGGGAAGGGAGAGGAGACGGGTAGGGGCTGTTGTTTAAGGACTACCTACTGGGCTAGTTGATGAAGATAGTCTCCTGTATAGTTCATAAATTTGGCAGAGGGGGGAGGGGGTGTGAGATGGCATGGCAACGTCAATTGAATCAGTAGATGGTAGATGATAGAGGAAGTTGAAAGAAGTTACGAAGGGAGAAGTTTGTTTTTGAATTCGGGTGTTGTTTACTGTTTACTTGTGATGTTTATTGCTGTCTCTTCTTCTCTCAAGGATAAACAAATATTATTATTTATGTTTTGTTCAGTTTGTTGAATAAAAAAAGATAAAAAACGGCTTAATTAGACTTAATTTTCATTTTAAAAATAAAGTAATGAGTTATTTTCTTATTATATATGTATTTTTATTTATATTCTTTATCCAGTCTTAAGTTTGACTTACTCTTCAATTTACTACCATATTATTATTATTATTATTATTATTATTATTTTAATTATTATTATTATTATTATTATTATTATTATTATTATTATTATTATTAGCTAAGCTACAACTCTGGTTGGAAAAGCAGGATGCTATAAGCCCAAGGGCTCCAACAAGGAAAAATAGCCCAGTGAGGAAGGGGAACAAGAAATAAATAAACTACAAGAGAAGTAATGAACAATCAAAATTAGATATTTTGATAACAATAACTACATTAGTATAAATTATTCTTATATAAACTATAGAAACTTTTATACAACAAGAGGAAGATAAATAAAATAGAATGGTGTGCCCGAGTGTACCCTCAAGCAAGAGATATCTAAAAAAACAGGACATTGGAAGACCATGGTACAGAGGCTAAGGCACTACCCAAGACTAAAGAACAATGGTTTTTGGAGTGTCCTCCTCCTAGAAGAGCTTCTTTATGATTTATGAATTCCTGTATTTCCGACTTTTTTTTCTTGAATTTTGAATTCTTCATTTGGTACTTTGACTCTTTCCGTCTTTCGTGAAAATAAGAAGATAGAATATGGATTGAGAAGAAAATACTATCTATTTTGTTTTTACTTTTACATACATATACCAAAGGCACTTCCCCCAATTTTGGGGGGTAGCCGACATCAACAAATGAAACAAAACAAAAAAGGGGACCTCTACTCTCTATGTTCCTCCAGCCTAACCAGGGACTCAGCCGAGTTCAGCTGGTACTGCTAGGGTGCCACAGCCCAACCTCCCACATTATCCACCACAGATGAAGCTTCATAATGCTGAATCCCCTACTGCTGCTACCTCCGCGGTCATCTAAGGCACCGGAGGAAGCAGTAGGGGCTACCGGAACTGCGTCACAATTGCTCGCCATTCATTCCTATTTCTAGCACGCTCTCTTGCCTCTCTCACATCTATCCTCCTATCACCCAGAGCTTTCTTCACACCATCCATCCACCCAAACCTTGGCCTTCCTCTTGTACTTCTCCCATCAACTCTTGCATTCATCACCTTCTTTAGCAGACAGCCATTTTCCATTCTCTCAACATGGCCAAACCACCTCAACACATTCATATCCACTCTAGCCTCTAACTCATTTCTTACACCCGTTCTCAACCTCACCACTTCGTTCCTAACCCTATCTACTCGAGATACACCTGCCATACTCCTTAGACACTTCATCTCAAACACATTCAATTTCTGTCTCTCCATCACTTTCATTCCCCACAACTCCGATCCATACATCACAGTTGGTACAATCACTTTCTCATATAGAACTCTCTTTACATTCATGCCCAACCCTCTATTTTTTACTACTCCCTTAACTGCCCCCAACACTTTGCAACCTTCATTCACTCTCTGACGTACATCTGCTTCCACTCCACCATTTGCTGCAACAACAGACCCCAAATACTTAAACTGATCCAACTCCTCAGGTAACTCTCCATTCAACATGACATTCAACCTCGCACCACCTCCCCTTCTCGTACATCTCATAACCTTACTCTTACCCACATTAACTCTCAACTTCCTTCTCTCACACACCCTTCCAAATTCTGTCACTAGTCGCTCAAGCTTCTCTTCTGTGTCTGCTACCAGTACAGTATCATCCGCAAACAACAACTGATTTACCTCCCATTCATGGTCATTCTCGCCTACCAGTTTTAATCCTCGTCCAAGCACTCTAGCATTCACCTCTCTCACCACTCCATCAACATACAAGTTAAACAACCACGGCAATATCACACATCCCTGTCTCAGCCCCACTCTCACCGGAAACCAATCACTCACTTCATTTCCTATTCTAACACATGCTTTACTACCTTTGTAGAAACTTTTCACTGCTTGCAACAACCTTCCACCAACTCCATATAACCTCATCACATTCCACATTGCTTCCCTATCAACTCTATCATATGCTTTCTCCAGATCCATAAACGCAACATACACCTCCTTACCTTTTGCTAAATATTTCTCGCATATCTGCCTAACTGTAAAAATCTGATTCATACAACCCCTACCTCTTCTAAAACCACCCTGTACTTCCAAGATTGCATTCTCTGTTTTATCCTTAATCCTATTAATCATTACTCTACCATACACTTTTCCAACTACACTCAACAAACTAATACCTCTTGAATTACAACACTCATGCACATCTCCCTTACCCTTATATAGTGGTACAATACATGCACAAACCCAATCTACTGGTACCATTGACAACACAAAACACAGTTTTTACTTTTATCTAGTTTTATCCTTAAACCCAGTCGTCCAATGAATACTTTCTAATTGCTACGCCATTTTCAGAGAACCAATCAATCAATTGGTCGTATTTTGAAATAAGGAGTGAGGGGAG
>NC_090743.1:32670654-32688154 GCF_036898095.1 Palaemon carinicauda
TTAACCGAACTGCACCGATTATTTATGCGAGTTATTGATTTAGTTGTATACCTTTCTAAAAATATTAGTATTATATATAATTATAATCTTTTGTAATCTTATATATTGTGTCTAAAAACCTTATGTGTTCACTCCTTTAAAATTTTATTTTAATCGATCTTATTCAATATTTAAACTAAGTTTTCGCTTTTTTAGTCATTTTGAATAATGCCTTTTCGTTTTTCTTTTTTTTTTTTCAATGCATACTTATTTTTTAGTACATATTTACAAGCACATAGCCTACTCCCTTTTATATTTTGATTTTTAATAACATTCTGTTCCTTTTCACCATTATTTTAAATTCATAAATTTCGTTTTATTAACATCTTTCCTAATATTGCTTCATATGCAAAATCGTTCCAGTCACACACTCTGATTTTTGCATACTGAAGAGCTTTGGATTTTTCCCCTGCTTACGTGTTCCTTCTATCTTAGTCTTTTTTTCCCTTCCCGTTATGATCTAGCTAAGAACACTATAGATTTCTAATTCCATGAGCATTTGCAAAAAAAAAAAAAAAAAAAAAAAAAAAATTCTCTTCATTCGCGTCAACATTTTTAGTTTAACTCTTCATTTATCATCGGCAGCTCCCCCCCCCCACTCCTCTTTATTATGATGTTCATGAATATCATTATTATTATTATTATTATTATTATTATTATTATTGTTACTACTAGCTAAACTACAACCCTAGTCGGAAAAGCAGCATACTATAAGCCCAAGGGCTCCAACAGGAAAAATAGCCCAGTGAGGAAATGAAATAAGGAAATAAACTACTGGAGAAGTTTAAGAACAATAATAACATTAAACTAAATATTTCATATATAAACTATAAAAGCTTGAAAATAACGAAAGGAAGAGAAACAGGATAGAATACTGGGCATGAGTGTACCCTCAAGAAAGAGATCTCTAACCCAAGACAGTGGAAAAACCATGGTACAGAGGCTATGGCACTAACCAAGACTAGAGAACAATGGTTTGATTTTGGAGTGTCCTCCTAGAAGAGCTGCTTACCATAGCTAAAGAGTCTCTTCTCCCCTTACCAATAGGAAAGTAGCCACTGAACAATTACAGTGCAGTAGTTAACCTCTTGAGCGAAGAAGAATTTTTTGGTATTTTCAGTATTGTCAAGTGTATGCGGAAAGAGGAGCATGTGTAACGAATAGGCCAACCTAATCTGTGTATGTGTCGGCAGAGATGAAATGAGCCGTAACCAAAGAGAAGGATCCAATGTAGTACAGTCTGGCCAGTCCAAGGACCCAATAACTCTCAAGCGGTAGTATCTCGCGTGGCTGGTGCCTTAGTTAACCTACTACCTAATAGATAAATATTCAAATAATGAGCGGTCGATAACGGCCATTTCATAAAGTAACAAGAACCGATTGTAATCGAAGTTTTTGAATAAGTTTAGGCGAATAATCTTAATAGTTTAAA
This sequence comes from Palaemon carinicauda, assembly GCF_036898095.1. Classification (NCBI taxonomy): domain Eukaryota; kingdom Metazoa; phylum Arthropoda; class Malacostraca; order Decapoda; family Palaemonidae; genus Palaemon; species Palaemon carinicauda. The sequence continues at coordinate 32,672,126 of NC_090743.1, forward strand.
TAACATAAACGAATCTAAGTTTGATGGGAATCTTAGTTAAATATTTATGTAGTTTTCTACGCGAAACAAAACTATATAGAAAAGGGAAAATAGTTTTGGTTGGAAGCCAGGAGACCAGATTATAACATTTGCTAATATTTGATGCATAGTTATTGAAATTAAGAGAGAAACAGTAAAATAAGTATTCTTAAGTTTTCCTAAACCGTTAAATCCATCACAAGTCTATAAAACTGTAGCATTTATTAATGTATTTATTTATTTGTTTATTCACTTATTTATTTATGCATTTATCATGAAAACAAGCCCACTTCATTTCCATCTCTTGACATGTTAATTCATATTCATTCCATGTGTAGAATTCCCCTCTTTTATAGACTTCCTTTCCTCTTGTCTTCATCTGAGCCGTAGTTACGCAAATACAAACTTGCGCAAATACAAACACAATGCCATTTTGAATCGCCCAGATATGAAAGCATTGAGCAACAAAACTCTTTTTATAAAAGGATTCTGCATCTAGGCATGAATACGACTAGCATAAACCCATTACATAATTACAACTTAATTAGGAAATAAGGACGAGACTTTCTCGTTTCTTCGAGCTGCCTATTGTATTGCAAACGAGTTTCTTTCCCTTTATTTTGTTCATGCAGCACAAAGCGCATCAAATCTCATTGTTCGCTCGTTCTTTTTTTTTCAATTATAAACTCAACATAGACTCGCACCAAGCCTTGGGAATAAAACCCATTCTCATATACATAAGAGATAAATAAACTGGGGAAAAATATATAGATGAGAATGAAGATGAGGGGAGGGTTTATATACCCCCTCCCAGCCCCCCTCCCCCTCCCCCACCCCTTTATTTATTGTTATTCATGTGATTCCGCTACGTTGACAGTAAGTACAGGGTACGGAGACCCCGCGTTCGTAGCTAACAATGGTACCCATTTCGGGCAGAACAAAAGAGGACCAACTCCGAGAGCAAGACTCCTTCTTCCACGGATTCCCCGGGATCCTTGTAATGACCATAATCTCTTTAGATTTCTATTTGAGTCTTGGTAGTTCTTTAGGATTTCGGTTTAAGTCTCGCCGGTTATTTATCGGGCAAAGGCTGTACTTAACGGTTTGCAGGTTTTTACTAGATGTTGCGTTATGCTACGGTTCGGTATTATTATTATTATTATTATTATTATTATTATTATAGATATTATTATTATTAATACTATTGTTATTATTATTATTATTATTATTATTATTATTATTGTTGTTGTTATTATTATTATTATTGTTATTATTATTATTATTATTATTATTATTATTATTATTATTATTATTATTATTATTATTAAGCTACAACCCCAGTTGGAAAAGCAAGATGTTATAAGCACAAGGGGTCCAACAGATAAAAATAGCCCAGTGAACAAAAGGAAATAAAGAAATTACGATATTTGATATAAAAAACATAAAAAAGACATGTCAGATTGTTTAATATGAAAACATTTGCTGCAAGTTTGATAGTTTCTTATACAAATAAAACATCTAGATTAAAAGTATTGTTTATGCGGATAGATTATGAGGGATTTTTTATATAAATAGGTTGGGTAATGGCTTTTTCTAGTTGGTTTGTGTTATGCAGATTGATTATGGGTGATTGTTAATGCAGATAGATTAGATAAGTTATTAGTGTCGTGTATACACATACAGTAGATTGGGTATTATTTTTTATGCGGATAGGTTATGAGTGTTTGTTAATTCAGATAGATTGTGTATTGGATTTTATGTTTTTTTGCAGCAGGAATGAGTTCTTTTTTTTTATTCTTATAAAAGTATATGAAAATAGAATAGATACATTATGCCATATTGTTAAACAGATAGATTATGACAAGGTTTATACAGGTTGATTAGATAGTTCATGAGTGATTGTTTATACAGGTAATTGGGTGGATCCTGATTGATTATTTATACAGAAATATTATGAGCGAACGTAGATATAGATAGATTATGAGTGATTACTTATAAAGTAAGGTTATGAATGGTTACTTGTATAGAAAGATCATGAGTGGTTACTTATACAGTAAGCTTGTGAGTGGTTACTTGTATGGAAAGATCAGGAGGGGTTAATTATACAATAAGATCATGAGGGGTTACTTATACAGTAAGATTATGAATGGTTACTTACACAGTTAGATAATAATTGATTGCTGTAAAAGCAAATATATTCTAAAATTGTGAGTTTTGATGTCTGACCATCGTTTTATTAAGAATAGAATTATATAGAATATAATGGATGTTAGTTTTCCTTAATGATTGTGATAACTTGGCAGAAACGTCGAAAACTATCGGCACTACAGTTTTCATTAGTTCCCTGGTCTTGGGTAGTGCCATAGTCTCTGTACCATGGTCTTCCACTGTCTTAGATTAGAGTTCTCTTGCTTGAGAGTACACACGAGCATATTATTCTATGTATTTTTTTATGCTCTTTCCTCACTAGATTTATTTTCCTTGTTTGAGCCCTTGGACTTAGAGCATCCTGCTTTTCCAACTAGGGTTGTAGCTTAGCTAATAATAATAATAATAATAATAATAATAATAATAATAATAATAATAATAATAATAATAATTAAAGCTTGCCTAGTTTGGAAATTGAGTAATTGGCCATAATAAGTCATCTATATCTTAATCATATTCTGAAAGCTTCTTACTTTAAATAAAATCTATGGTAAGTTCAGGGAATATGCTGTTATTATTATTATTATTATTATTATTATTATTATTATTATTATTATTGTTATTATTGATACTGTTATTATTATCATTATCATTAGCTAAGCTACAACCCTAGTTGGAAAAGCAGGACGCTATTATTATTATTATTATTATTATTATTATTATTATTATTATTATTATTATTATTAGTTAAACTACAACCCTAGCTGGGGAAGCAGGATGCCCCAAGACCAAGGGCTCCAACAGGGAAAATAGACCATTGAGAAAGGAAACAAGTAAACAGAAAGAATATTGTGCATGGGTGTACCCTCAAGCAAGAGAACATCTATACACATTAAATTTTAGTTAAACTTTCTTTGAGAATCCTAAATTGCTTCTTGTGAGCTCGAATGATGCATTATGAGTTTTAAAATCTCGTTCAAGGCTTCGCGTACGAAGACAGATTGTGACAATTGCCTCATGAAAGTGTAAATGACTTTTTGGAAGCGTAAATGAATAAGTCCTGCTCGGACTTGCAAATGAAATTGCTTTAGGAAAGTCAAAAACGGATTTCTTAATCATGAAGGTTTCTTATGAAGCTCAGAGGGCAAGAGGAGGCCAGTTGGGGGGAGGGGGGGGGAGCTGATGGGTGGGTGGAAGTGCTTTTGGGTGATTATATATTATGATTTATTATTATTATTTTAAATTATTTGTCGTAGGTTAAACATGATTTGATATTGGTTGTTATCGATAATGATAATTGAAATTATAATTTTCATAAATTTTCTCTTTTGTAATTGTGTTTTGATTAGTGATTTCTATTTGTTTATTATATTTTATACACACACACACACATATATATATATATATGTATATATATATGTGTGTGTATATATATATATATGTGTGTGTATATATATATATATATATATATATATATATATATATATATATATATATATATATATATATACACACACATATATATATATATATATATATATATATATATATATATATATATACACACACACACGAGAGCAAACTAAAGTCGAGAATATTCCAACAACATGTAAGAAAAAGAAATGGACATGGGCAGGACGTATTATGAGAATAACAGATAAGAGGTGGACGTTAAGAATAACAGAATTGGTTCCTAAAGATTTCAAAAGAAGCAGGGGAAGGAAGAGAAGACGAAGGATTGACGAACTAAGAAAGTTTTTGGGGGTGTACTGGCATAGAAAGACCATAAACACCCGCAAATGGAAGGACCTGTCTGAGGCCTTTGTATTAAAGTTTTATCAGTTCCGTTGCCTTCCGATGACAGCATGAATTAGCCAGGGATTGAAATTCCTTTTATATATATATATATATATATATATATATATATATATATATATATATATATATATATATATATATATACACATATATATATATATATATATATATATATACATATATATATGTATATATATATATATATATATATATATATATATATATATAGAGAGAGAGAGAGAGAGAGAGAGAGAGAGAGAGAGAGAGAGAGAGAGAGAGAGAGAGAGAGAGAGAGATTCCATCTCGAATGGAATGATTATAAAGCTGCCAAGTCATACCTGTTTCTACTCCGCAGAAATGTAAAATATGACTTAGGCCTTAATGGAAGTGTTGTTCAAGGAATCCTTTTCTTGGAATGTCTGCCAACTGGGTGGTAATCAGGGATTTTTTTATTGCAATTTACTCTCTTTAATACTTGTAATGTATTTTATTTTCTAATGTATTTTTTTTTCATCTAATGTATTTTTTTAATACTTCTAACGTATCTTTTTTTATTCATAGATAGAGTAAAAACTAGAGGTAATTATTTTTAAATTTTGAAATCGATAGAAGATAAATTTACAACAGTTTTACCAAAGGGTATCTATTCCTAACGTAAATCAGTTGAAATATATAAATGTACATATAGTGTTGAATTGTTTGTGAATATAGTCAATTCCTAATTCTAAAAATATGACTAGAAAAAATTACGGTGTAAATGACTGATAATAGATTATTGTTTTCGTCTTTCGATTCATGATATATAATTGTACAATACATTGTTTTTCTTGTAAAATAAAATCGTATTTGATGCCAAAATATGTGTATCGTAGATTGTTGTTGAACTTTTTCTTAATTCGGTCATTTTCTATAGCAGGTTATTATTATCATTATTATTATTATTATTATTATTATTATTATTATTATTATTATTATTATTATTAGTAGTAGTAGTAGTAGTAGTAGTAGTAGTAGTAGTAGTAGTAGTAGTAGTACAAAAAAAATTAATATTTTCTTTTCTTCTTTCCCCTAACTTCATCTTCCTGTTCATTCTCATTTTTCTTTTATATCGAATTAAGAATTCCTACTTGGGCAGTTGCCATTATTACCTCCAGCAACGAAGTTGGAAGGAGGTTATGTTTCACCCCCTATTTGTGTGTGTGTGTGTTTGTTTGCTTGTGAGCAGCTTCCTGGCCACTATTTCAACGTAGAGTAATGAAACTTGCAGGTATTAACTGTTATGTAAAAATCTGGAAATTATTAAATTTGGAAGGTCAAGATCACGGTCAAGCAAATTGTCCAATTCACGTAATCAGCCATAAGTTTGGACATAGTTATCTCAGAGATTTCAAACTTGGTTCATATTTGAGTGTATGAAAATCCACGCAAAAATGTTGAGGTCAAAGGTGAGGGTCGAGTAAAATGTCGAAAGATAAGTGGCCTTGGTGGAGGTCTGCACTATACGGAGTGCCCATCTAGTATATAAATGACATTGGATGCAGCTTCAAGCATTGAATTAAAAAGATGCAGCTAAAATTCAACAGTGGCAGATATAGACACTGCTGTGATTTCTCAGTCTAGTCATATTATGTATGATTTTGTAATTCCTGCTGCTGTCGGTAGAGGGAAGCACTAATTAGTGAGCTATGTTAATCAAAGGCCCTTTTGGAGTTATATACCTTATGAAATAAGCTTATTGATGAGTTTTTTTTTTATTTAATTTTTTATTTATTATTATTTATTTGACCAGCAACAGTAAAGAAACTTTTTGCTATCATAATTGCTTTTGATAGAAGGGTAGAATGAAAGTTTGTAAATTTGGACAGGTCAGCGAAATAAAGATGATTAAATTCGATATTTGCATCATTTGCATACCATATGTGTTTAGCACATGGAAGCTCATTGAAAGCAGATTTTTTCTTTTGATAAATAATTGACAGTTTAATTACTGCTATATAAATATAGATAACATCTGAAAAGAGATTATTTTTTTATTAGAAAAATCAATTTTCTCTCTTTACCCAACAGGGACAAATATGACAAAGTCAAAACATTTTACGGAAAATTCTCAATAAAAAGCTATCTAGTTTTATTTGCTTTATGTTTAATCAGTATCAGTTCTATATTAAAAGAAATTTCTTGAAGAAGAATATCTATTTTCTTTAAAGAATTTCTCAATCAAAAATAACATTAAATTCAACGATAATCCAAAATCTTGGTCCACACGGATGCTATCAACATCAGCGGGGCATCGTGCAGTCAACGGGGTAGGGGTGGGGTTGGACGGTAGGGGGAGAGAGAGAGAGGGAAGGGGGGATATCCTGTCACGAACAGCAGAAGCGCAGGTCGGGTGCACGAAGAGCCATTAACTTCTGGTCACTGTCTGTGCGCGCCCCCCTGCTACCCCCTGCTCCCCCCGACTCCCCTGCCCCCAGCTCCCCTGCCCCCACCCCCCTCCCCGTTTCCCGCGGGGTGTCTGGCTGCTGGAAGCTTCAACGACCCCAAACGTTCTCATCACGACCCCCCAAGAAAGATTTCCTCTCTCTCTCTCTCTCCTCTCTCTCTCTCTCTCTCTCTCTCTCTCTCTCTCTCTCTCTCTCTCTCTCTCTCTCTCAGGAAATCGTATTGGTGAGGTTGCAAGACCGACGTCCCTTTTGCTTATTTTATTCTTAATTGTGAGGAATTACAGGAGTGTGGCACGACGGATATAGCAAACGTTAGTCCAGTACTGTACCAGTACAGCATTTGGCTGAGTACATCTTATACATATGACTACAATGTGTATGTGTGTATGCATCTATTTATTGCAAAGTATGTACTATTTATGTTTTTTCTTTATATGTGACGGGTCGTATATAGCAGTTTATCTCTCTCTCTCTCTCTCTCTCTCTCCTCTCTCTCTCTCTCTCTCTCTCTCTCTCTCCTTTATATATTAAGTTACAAGAAGCCAATTCATGTTCCGGCCATTTCTCAACCGTTTACTTGCTCATTACTCTCTCTCTCTCTCTCTCTCTCTCTCTCTCTCTCTCTCTCTCTCTCTCTCTCTCTCTCTCTCTCTCTCTCTCTCTCTCTCTCTCTCTCCCTTTTATCACGCATCCTTTTGTGAAAACATGTTTTCTCTTTTCCTCTGCCATGAATTCCACGATAGTACTCAAAGTACAAAAGTTAAGTTACCGGTGTACATGTAAAGATATGGGTAGGTACCTTGACCTTCCTCACGATTCTCTCTCTCTCTCTCTCTCTCTCTCTCTCTCTCTCTCTCTCTCTCTCTCTCTCTCTCTCTCTCTCTGCTTTATCTGTCCTTTGTATTATCAGCGTCATAGTTGGTGTATTGGAATAAATTCAATTATAGTATTTTCTCTTTATCTGTCTATCCATTAATTTATATACCTATCTATCTATCTATCTATGCTTTCATGAAATAGTATTATTATCTCTGCATCTATCAATCTATCTACATAGCCATCTATCTATCTATCTATCTATCTGTCTGTCTATCTTTCCTTTCATGCAATAATAGTATCATCACTGTATCTGGCTATCTATTAATCTATCTATCTACCTGGCCATCTATCTATCTATCTGTCTATCTTTCATTTCATGCAATAATAGTATCATCACTGTATCTGGCTATCTATTAATCTATCTATCTACCTGGCCATCTATCTATCTATCTGTTTATCTTTCCTTTCATGCAATAATAGTATCATCACTGTATCTGGCTATCTATTAATCTATCTATCTACCTGGCCATCTATCTATCTATCTGTCTATCTTTCCTTTCATGCAATAATAGCATTATCACTGTATCTATCTATCTATGTATGTATGTATCTATCTATCTTACCTTCCTTTCTTGCAATAATAGTATTAGCTCTGTATCTGTCTATCTATCTATCTATCTATCTTAGCTTCCTTTCATGCAATAATAGTATTATCTCTGTATCTGTCTATCTAGTAATCTATTTATATACCTGACTATCTTTCTATCTATCTTTCTATCTATCTAACTATCTATCTATCTGTCTATCTAGTTATCTATCTATGTATCCATCTTTATCTCTATCTTTTTATTATTGTATTGATTTTCATAAAACCAGTAAAATAGTTGTAAAGTTGTTAAAGTCTACAGCCATGAAACTCTTTAATGGAGAGAGAGAGAGAGAGAGAGAGAGAGAGAGAGAGAGAGAGAGAGAGGAGAGAGAGAGAGAGAGAGAGAGAGAGGAGAGAGGAGAGAGAGAGAGAGAGAGAGAGAACCTTACCTCACGACGAAGTTCTTTCACACCTTCCCACGCCATCCTCACGACCCGGGCCTGGGATAGTGACAGTGGGAAAGAATAGGAAGAGCAATAAGGGGTAAATAGGGAGATATGGAGAATGGGAAGACGAATAAGGAGTAAATAGGGAAATATGGAGAAGGGAGAATGGGAAGACTAATAAGGATTAAATAGGGAAATATGGAGAAGGGAGAATGGGAAGACGAATAAGGAGTAAATAGGGAAAAATGGAGAAGGGAGAATGGGAAGACGAATAAGGCGTAAATAGGGAGATATTGAGAAGGGAGAATGGGAAGACTAATAAGGAGTAAATTGGGCGATATGGAGAAGGAAGAATAGGAATACGAATAAAAAGTAAATAGCGATATGAGATGGAAAAAGGGGAAGACGAAAATATTAGTAAATAGGGGGATATAGAGAAGGGAAAATAGGGGCAAGACAAGGGAGGTAAATGGGGAGATACGGAGAAAGGAGAATGGGAAGACGAATAAGGAATGAATAGGGAGATATGGAGAAGGGAAATTGGGAAGACGAATAAGGAGTAATTAGGGATATCATGAGATGGAAGAATGGGAAGACGATAAAGGAGTCAATAGGGAGATACAGAGAAGGGGAAATAGGAGCAAGAAAAAGCAGTAAAGGGGAAGATATAGCGAAGTGATAATAGTAGCCAAAAAAAAAAGAAAAAAAAAGAGAATTAATAGGTAGCTGTAAAGGAAGTGTGTAGAGTGAATGGAGAAATGTAGAGAAGCAAGAATAGATAGAAGAATAATATAAGAGGAAAATAAGAAGAATCGAAGATTTCGAAAGGGACGAAGGAATAATAAGGAAGATTATAAGAAGAGGGAATATAAAAAAGAAGCGTATATAATAAGATATAAATAATAAAAAAAAGAAGATTGATTAGGTATATACAAAGTTACAGAGGAGAACGAATTGGGAAATGAAAGATAATTAAGAATAAATGGAGGGGCTAATAATACGAAAATGTAAGAATAAAGATATGAAAACGGGACATGAAGATTAGAATTAGAAGACTACGGGAGAAATAAAAGTCAACGTGAAATATTTAAATAGTAATGAAAGACTGGAATGTGAACAATGAAAATAAAGATAAAACTAAGAATAGGCAGGTGGTAAATAACATGAGAGTAGAGAAATGGTAATAAGTTAAAAAAGAATGTAAATAGAATAAGATAAAAGAAAAATTGTAAGTAGATTTAAAGATTATGAATAATGAATGACAAAATTGTAGAAATAAAAACATTAAATGACCTAATAAGAATATTGCAAATAAAAAAGAAAATTAAACGAAACAGTGACTAAAGAAAAAAACTAACCAAAAGTGAAACATTTAAAATCATACAAAGTAGAAAGTTATAAAATTGAGAGATTCAGAGAATTGAAGAAATGGCAAACGAAGTAGAATTAGGAAAAGCAATAACAAAATGTCATAAAAAAATGTAGAGAGAAGAATTTCCTCATGGCGTGTGCGTGCAGGTCCTGAGAGAGAGAGAGAAAGAGAGAGAGAGAGAGAGAGGAGAGAGAGAGAGAGAGAGAGAGAGAGAGAGATTTAAGCACTTTGATAGTGAAGATTTTTTTTAATCTTTTTCTTAAAACTTTCGTGATTGATTTGATAATGAGAGAGAGAGAGAGAGAGAGAGAGAGAGAGAGAGAGAGAGAGAGAGAGAGAGAGAGAGAGAGAGAGAGAGAGAGAGAGAGAGAGAGCATTTTTATTTATTATAAATACCAAACAGCTTGCCAGTGACTGATATGCGGGAGTTAAATCCTTTGTTTTAACTGAAGTTTAATTATTATTATTATTATTATTATTATTATTATTATTATTATTGTTATTATTATTATTATTATTATTGTAGGAGGAATTCAAAGGGATTATTTAGATGCAGGGTAGTATATAACTTTTGTAATGATAATTCTGGATATGTAATATGCACACACTTTTTTATATATATATATATATATATATATATATATATATATATATATATATATATACATACTGTATATGTATATATATAATATTTGTATATATATATATATATATATATATATATATATGTATATATAATATGTATATATATTATATATATATATATATATATATATATGTATATATATATATATTTATTGATATATATATATATATATATATATATATATATATATATTTGTGTGTATATATACACAATTTATATATACATATATATATATATATATATATATATATATATATATATATATATATATATATATATATATATTGTTCAAGTTCATCAAAGAGAGAGAAGGAGAGGGAGAGAAAGAGGTAGAGTGAGAAAGAGGGAGAGAGATCAACTTCCTTCCCCGCATCCCAACTGTCCACTTCCAGCCCACTCTCGCACCCAACACCTGTTGCCCGACTGCTCGTCCCGCTGCCAACATTTCTGGATTTTGGTGGGCTGAGCACCTGTCGTGCTTATGAAGGGACACTCTTTTCTCCACCGCACACAGGGATCCATTTACCAACGCCTCCAGGTCAAAAGGAATGAACTTGACACGGATTCAAGACGTGGAAGAACCCGCGCACTCCTTCTTAGCCTTCCAGGAGTTCCAGGTCTCCTGGAAGTTTATGACAGCTTTCAGCAGGTTGTGTTACTGTTTTGTGTCTATTCGGTTTATTGGTAAATTGGGTTTACAATTCATGGTACTTGTAAATTCTCAAGTTTATTCTTTCTATCATCTTTGGTTTAGCCTTCCAAAAGTTCCAGATCTCCTGGAAGCCTATGACATCTTTCAGCAGGTTGTGTCGATCTAGTTTATTGGCAAAGAGGTTTTTCAATTCCTGGTACTCGTAAATTTTCTAATTTGTTCTCTCCATCATCTTTGGTTTAGCCTTGCAAGAGTTCCAGGACTCCTGGAATCTTATGACATCTTCCAGCAGGCTTTTTAACTGTCTTGTGTTGATCCAGTTTATTGGTAAAGTTATTTTTCAATGTATAGTACACGTTACTTCTCTTCAACGTTGTTTTCCTTTTCAGCTTTCTAGGTCACCTGGAAATGTATGACGGCCTCCAGCAGACCTTGTCACTATCTTGTGTCGATCTAGTTTATTCGTAAAGTTGGTTTACAGTTTATAGTCTGCGTCAAGGTCCTTTAATGGGAGAGGTCGGCTCATCAGTGAGGTACGCGCATGTGGGAGGAGCTTTTGTGACGTCATTTATCGGTGACGGTGGCTGAGGTTTGACTTGACTAGACGTAGTCTTATTTGATATCTGTCACGTTCATTTCTTCCAGAAGAAAAAAATAGAACATTTTGAAAAGACCAATCAAGAACTCCTGAAACTGGTTAGTTTGGAAACGGAAGTGACAGAACCTAAGTTCACATTAACTGAAATAAACAAGTTATTTCAACCTGTGCTAAGTGCAACACAGATAAAATCTCTCATAACTAATGTCTGTCAGTCAATGCAGCGATGAAGACATATCGTTAGCTTTCACTCTCAGAAGCATGAGCACCAAATGCTATTCATATTTGCAAACTAAAAGAAGATTTCATCTGCCATTAAAAAGTACACTGAATAAACGAACGCAAAATCTCAAATGTGAGCCGGGTATTTTGCATTCGGTTCTGTCACTGATGAAAGCAAAATCAGAAACAATGACGGAAATGGAAAAACTTGCCGTTATTTCATTTGATGAAATGAATATTTCTAGTAAGTGGAGTTATGACAAAGGGATGGATGTTTTGTATGAACCTCATGATAAAGTTCAAGTGGTTATGTTAAGAGGTTTGACGGCAACCTGGAAGCAACCCATATACTACCAATATGATGACTCTAATGTGCATAAAAAACTGACTGATATCATTTTAAATGTTGAAAAGGCTGGATTTGCCGTCGTGGCAATTGTCCATGATCTTGGATCTACTAATTTGAGGGTTTGGAAAGAATTCGGGATTGATCCCCTTAACCCAGAAAAAGGTCTTTTTTTTTTTTTTTTTAAATCCATGTGCTGACAGGAATGTCTTCATATTTGCTGATGCTCCCCATATGATAAAGTTAATTATAAATCATTTTCTGGATCACGGTTTTCTTATGGAAAAGGGAAATAGCGTATCTGATGCCTGTGTCCGTGAAATGCTAATGAAAACCGTATCAGAGTATGCCTTAGCATGTAAAATTAATAAAACACATATTAATGTAAGTGGCTTACAAAGACAGCGTGTTAGTATGCTGCACAGCTACTTTCAAAGTCATGTGCTAAGGCATTGTATTTTTTTGGAGAAAGGGGCTTTATTAGAGAGGAACAATTAGAAGGAAACTGCCGATTTTATAACTACAGTGAATGAATGGTTCGATGTCATGAATTCTTCTATGATGTTAGGAGACATAAAAGCCCGCAATGCATTTGTGAGAGATTTGGATAGCCAGAAAAGTGTTCTAAAAAGAATGGTTGATGCTAGGCTGGGAATGAGGGTAAAAAAATCCAAAATTTAATTGCCTTTACAAATTCCAAAAATGTGTGATATTATCTTGTCACTCAATGATTGGGCTATATAACATGCTAAAACAGTCAGGACATTTCTTTTATTATGACAAGGAGATTGAATCAAGACTGTCTTGGAAATTTTTTTGGATGTATTAGGCAGATGAGGGGTTCTCATGATCATCCCGATGCAGTAAATTTCAAGTACAGGTTGAAAAACTTTTTGCTAAGTAGGGATATTGAACTTGTTAGCGATAAGGCAAATGAAAACCTTGACCCGTTATCCCATGAAATGGTATCATCTGAACGTGATGGAAATGGACCTGATAAATCTTTCAATGACAGGGAACTGGCCTTAGAAATATTTATGACAAACATCATTTTTAGAGACCTTTAATTTGATGTGGATCTTAAGAATGACGAAATGTTCCCTGAGGAAACAGAATTTGCCAAATGTCAGAAATCCATTGACACCACAGGATCTGTTATCGAGGAATAGTCCTTAAGATATATCGGTGGATATGTAGTGAAAAAAGATTTTGTTTAAATATCCAAATTTAGTGTATATTGTTGATAGTAAGACGTCAGCGACATGGGTCCATTATATAAGTGAAGGAAAACTCTATGCACCATCCGACGATTTTTTTTTCTAAACTAAAAATTTGTAGAGAAATTTCTTGAGCAATGCATGGGTATGGGCTTAGACCAGGAACAGAATGCATAAAAACAATGGCTGCTGAAATGAAATCTGCTGTCACTGGTGTTCCTGGCGAGGTTGTGGAATTTTTTACCAAAATATCAGTGTTTTTTAGAATGCGGGCACCTCAACAACATTATCGACATAAGTAAAAAGAAACAGAGGACTTGCAGGAGTACAGTAAGAAAAACCATGAAAACGACAACTTAATTTTTCCTCCTGGGGTGCACACCTGGCTCGGTGAGAAACAAACTCATGCTTATCTGAATTCCATCACTATTAAACTGTCATCTTTGTTCTGTTAATCTGTTAGGATTAAAATGAGAATCCTTAACTCGTTGTGTAGGATTTAGTACCAATGACAACTTTCTCTACGTTAATCTATACCTCTTTGGTTAAGGATAAGTGGAAGTCAATACAATGCAGTATTTGTGTTCCCTTTTAAGATACATCTATACCCTATGACTATGTTTAGAAGCATCAGAATGTTATTAAACTTTGATGTATGGTCTGCCCTAAGGATAATCTGTACTTTAATAAAAAAAAAAAATAGAAATAAAATATTAAGGAGCGCTTTTATTTTGGAAAGGTATCCTTACATCGTGTTACTATGTATACCTGTCAGTCAATGCTGTCAAGGGAGACTATACGAGGTGTGACGTCATGCGCAGACGGAACGTATTTTCGCTCGCTGATGAGCCGACCTCTCCCATTAAAGGACCTTGGTCTGCGTAACTCCAGAGCATCGGTTCTCTCACTTTTGTCTGGCTACAGGTGTATATGATTTTTGGTGGCTCGTTACAACCTATTACCTCTAATTAGATTTCTCCACTGGTTTTTCGATCCCTTGGGAGCATTAAGTTTGGCTTTCCATCTTTTACCTGGTCCTCTTTTTTCCATTTTGAGCTTCTTCCATTACCTTCCGCTGGAGGTCCACGAAAATTCTCTTACCGGGGGCGCGTTGGTTTCAAGTTTCCGGTCGAAAGCTGAGGAGTGTATCAGTTTTCTAAAAAGATAGTCTCTTCTAATTAAGATGGATTCAAGTTTATTGGAGAATTTCCAAAATGGAAAGTTTTTGGGATGAGAGAGAGAGAGAGAGAGAGAGAGAGAGAGAGAGAGAGAGAGAGAGAGAGAGAGAGAGAGAGAGAGATTGCTAAATGTTAATAAATGAATGTCAAATCCTCATTAATCTGTTCGTTTATTTAGTTGATTGAATTTACATGTTATATTACTTTTCCATAAAGTCAGCTGTCCTTGAGGATGGCTGAAGACGAAATAGGTCAGATGTCATTGTCAAATACATCATTAATTCTATAACTAAATTCGACGCTTTTAATCTTTATTTTCGTACCTAGTTTATTCTTAGTATTATCAAAGTTACTGTACTTACTTTAGTTTTAATATATTCAGCATACAACCAAATGTACGATTTCTTCAAATTGATAACTATGAGAAAAGAAAAAAATATCCAGGTCCTGTGTGGTAAACTTTTAATAGCATTTTATTCTAAAGAGTTTTCTTTATCCTTAAAAGTCTTTTAATCTTTTTTTCGAGATTAATTTGGTCCTTCGTCTTCCATATATATTAGGATCTTATTCCCTTCCTTATGGAGATTTTGTCCTCAATTTTATCAATATATTCTCCTTTCCCTTTTTATTCTTTTATTAATCTCTTATACTTTCAGATAATTTCTCCATCTATATTCGCATCAGCTGTTATGATTTCATGAGCTGTTATCTCCAAAATCAGTATCATATGTCATCCTTTCGATTTGTTGATTGATTGATTGCTTTTAAGTTTTCTGGCATCCTGACATCGCAGGTCATCGACGCCAATATCGTTTGATATAAATAAAGGATAAAAGGATATTTAATTTAAAACCGTAACAGCGAAGATAATTTCGAGATCCTCTCTTTTCACACATTTCATCATCTTCCTCCACCGTTATTTCAAATACCTACGGCCCCTCTCCTCCTTTTATTTATCTCCCTGTTTCTTAACATCCCCCCCCCCTGATTTTATCCTCCGTCTGTCGTGACTTTTATGAATGGAAGGCAATCATTCCTTCCACCCAAGTGTTATTCCCACCCATTCCATATCCAGCATCTATCCTTTCCACCATCTATCTCTCCCCGAACCCGTCTTCTTCTTCTTCTTCTTCTCTCTCTCTCTCTCTCTCCTCTCTCTCTCTCTCTCCTCTCCTCCTCTCTCTCTCTCTCGCTCTCTCTCTCTCTCTCTTTCTCTCTCTCTCTCTCTCTCTCTCTCTCTCTCTCTCTCTCTCTCTCCAACTACCGACAGTCAGGATTTGAACATTAATTATCTTTCCACCTACAATTGCTTCAACTGAAGCCACTTCTTGATTGTTATCTCATCGTCTTATCTCCCACCGCCATCCTCTCTCTCTCTCTCTCTCTCTCTCTCTCTCTCTCTCTCTCCTTTTTATCTGATTGCTACTAATTCCAAGCTTTGCACGCCTCTGTAGTTCGATGAGAAGTATTTTTGGCAAATGAGAGAGAGAGAGAGAGAGAGAGAGAGAGAGAGAGA
>NC_090743.1:32698701-32703701 GCF_036898095.1 Palaemon carinicauda
GCTACGTCTCACGCGGTCACTTATTAGCAATCGCAAATGGATGACCGCGTGTGATCTGATCAGCTGATCTTACCTGTTTACTAATGATGTGAACCACTCTACCGCGAAGGTCAGGTGACCCATTGGCGTCTTGATGACCCTTGATAAGTGTCCTGGAAGGTAGTTTGGGAGAGAAATGAAAAGAAAAAGAAGAGAAGAAGTGGGAGGCACCATCTATGGGCTTATCGTAAAAGCAGCCGTAGGGAGATGGGTGATGTTTCTTATCTGGGCGCTGTGAGGCAAATTTTGTATTGCCCCTAAAAGGCAAAGATTCTTTTCCCACTTGCCCTTCTGGATGTGGTCCTAGAGAGAGAGAGAGAGAGAGAGAGAGAGAGAGAGAGAGAGAGAGAGAGAGAGAGAGAGAGAGAGAGAGAGAGAATAAATAAGTAATGTTCAATAATTGTCAGTCGGATCTCTAAGGCATTTATCAAGGTAGTCAATCGAAAGTTGTCGTATGTTTTTCAAGTAGAAATGATTGATGTACTATAGGTTTGTTAGCTGGATTACTTCAGTATTCAGACGAGAAAATATACATGAGAGAGAGAGAGAGAGAGAGAGAGAGAGAGAGAGAGAGAGAGAGGAGAGAGAGAGAGAGAGAGTCTTCGTAACCGTAGATGCAGAACGGAATTATTATTCCAACAGGATAATCGTCGTTTATTATGATTCTTTTTATTTCTATATCTTAGATGGGTGAATGGGTCTGTTGTTGCTGTTGAAGGAATGAGGGAAGTTGACTAAGTATCCATGGTATGAATACTTTAAAAATTCAAGTATTAGTGCGAGTAGCATTAACTCTTGTATTTATTATTTTAAATTGTATGTACATAGTAAATTCGTTTAATTACACTTTGCACAAGAACATTTCTTAGTATATTGCTTGATGTTCACCGTGTTGAACATGTGAAAATACTATTCTCCACCCTCTGCAATCTCTGTTGTTGAGCAACTATGAAATGGCACTCTGCATGATTTGCAAAATATCTCAAAAGATGAACTCGACAGATGTGATAATCTTGATTTTTTGAGCGATTTTTTTTTTTTGCACGCCAATAAAAACGGTTGATAAAAGATACTACATGAGAGAGAGAGAGAGAGAGAAAGAGAGAGAGAGAGAGAGAGAGAGAGAGAGAGAGAGAGAGAGAGAGAGAGAGAGAGAGAGAGAGAGAGAGAGAGAGAGCAGATGTAACGCTGATTTTTTTTTAAATGATTTATATTACTATTATCGTTATTACTTTATAATGATAGTAAGGATGAAAGTATAGTGGGTTATTATTACTAATATTATCATCATTGTTATTAGTAGTAGTTGCTGTTGTTATTGTTGTTTCTCTACTTTAGGATTAGGATGGTAATAGGGATAAGGAAGTAGGACTGGATTATTATTATTATTATTATTATTATTATTATTATTATTAGTAGTAGTAGTAGTAGTAGTAGTAGTAGTAGTAGTAGTAGTAGTAGTAAAGCTGTTGTTATTGTTTACTTCTAGACTATAATCAATGATATTGTATACAGTAGTGTGTTCAGTGTCGTTTTCTACGTTATTACTTTTGTTATTATCATTATTACCATGGGTTTTGATAAAGCTCCCCAACAGGAGAGAGAGAGAGAGAGAGAGAGAGAGAGAGAGAGAGAGAGAGAGAGAGAGAGAGAGAATAATTAGAAAAGCAGGTGCTTTGAGGCCATATGCCACCTGGACCGGAAATCTGATGCCAGAGGCAATGACTGTGATAGCATAACCCTGACCTCCCAACCTCCTAACCCTCCCTCCCTCCCTCCCTCCCTCCCTCCCTCTCCCTTTGTAATTAACCGACAGGTGAACTCTCAATCACTGTTATAAAACATGAAAAAAAAAATTGTAAATCTCGAGATGAAGTTTTTTTATTTTTATTTTTTTATTTTTTTTCCGGTCTATTACTTCTGAATGCTGTAAGGAATATTAGTTTTTGTTGGATTTGAATTTTGTTTGCATTTATGAAATAGTATTACTAGTTACTGGGGTAATTGGAGGGAAAGAAAGTATTTCTGAATATAATTTTTAATTTATTCATATTTATTGCTAATTTGATTATTTATTATTTTATTTTTTATTTATTGTGGGTGACAATTCCTTATGTCAGACCTCCTAGGTCCTTTAAGGTTACTGTGTTCACAGTGGAAAGTATTTGTAAATATACGTGAATATTATATTTGTTTTATTCTATAAATATTTTTTTTGAAATTATCAACTTTTTTATTATTTCTTCAGTATTTCTTTACTGTATACTGTTTAATAATATATATATATATATATATATATATATATATATATATATATATATATATATATATATATATATATATACAGTATATATATATATATATATATATATATATATATGTGTGTGTGTGTGTGTGTGTGTGTGTGTGTGTGTGTGTGTGTAAATTCTAATTATTTCATTCTATAAATATTTTTATGTATTTATCAACTATTTCATTATTATTTTTATAGTAATTTTTAGGATTTGTAAAGAAAACTATGTGGAAGTTACACTTGAAAGTGTAAGTGTAAGTACAAACAGCCATTGATATAAATATAATTCTCTCTCTCTCTCTCTCTCTCTCTCTCTCTCTCTCTCTCTCTCTCTCTCTCTCTCTCTCTCTCTCTCTCAACGTAAAAAGCTTGACATCTATTCAACAGATATGTAAGAATTACATCTTCTGTGGAATCCCCGTAATAGTACATAAGCGCATGTAATAAAGGTGTGTACGTATACACTATTTATTTATGCCCGTATATAAAGCCTGAAAAATCTTCCCAGAACTTTAAATATTATTCTAAAGTCAAACTAAACCATAGGCCATACATAGTACTTTTTTTCATGTTACTGTTCTTGAAATATGTTATTTCAATTATTCATTACTTCTCTTATTTATTTCCTTATGTACCAACCGTGTTTCACACAATTGTACATAATTCCTTTTGTATATATTATGCTTGTATCTTCGCTCCTCCCTCGCACTAAAACGAACATGAAAATTCCTGTTTGGTTTTTCCTCTGTGATATTGTCTGTCTTGTGAACTTGTCATGTCCTGTTGCCTTGAGGTTTTGTATATAAGGAGAGTGTTCCACAACAATATAACTCAGTCGTTTCCAATCTGCCTTTGATTTCACAACTCCTCTCTCGGCCCGTCACACTTATTTACTTTCCACAAAGGAATATTTTTCCCTTTTGGCACGCTTGGGCCGGTAGCATTCTTCTTTTATAACTAGGGTTGCAGCTTAGCTAATAATAATAATAATAATAATAATAATCAACATCATCATCATCTCCTACGTTTTTTTTTCCCGCAAAGGTCCTCGGTTAGATTTTGCCAGTCTTGAGGTTTTTATATCAATACTCCTCCATTTATCATCATTAACTTCTACCATGATAATAATAATAATAATAATAATAATAATAATAATAATAATAATAATAATAATAAAAGTGCATTTTAGCACACCCAGTAGAGACATCGCAGTGAATAGCAAAAAGGTTTAGTTTGCCATTTGCGAAGATGATGGTATCTGTTATAAACAGGAAATGGTTTTAAATTGAAATTCAGAGATGGAAATAGAAATATTGCTTTGGTAATTCTGGTTTGTATTACTTGCGTGGGTTATTATTATTATTATTATTATTATTATTATTATTATTATTATTATTATTATTATTATTATTATTAGTGTACACGGTCCATCAAAAAATGACTGCTAAATATTTAGATTAGGTATGCACACATACGCTCCCCTTTTCCAGCAGGATATGACTATTCCGTCTCCCCTTACCTGAGGGATGGCGAGAGTTCAGCGTGACCAGAACTAATATATATATATATATATATATATATATATATATATATATATATATATATATATATATATATAGATATATATATATATATATATATATATATATATATATATATATATATAAAAAGAGAGAGAGAGAGAGAGAGAGAGAGAGAGAGAGATGAGAGAGAGAGAGAGAGAGAGAGAGAGAGAGATACTTTTCCTCGTAATTATATAAAGGAGGTTATTATTACTATTATTATTATTATTATTATTATTATTATTATTATTATTATTATTATAGAGAGTTGAACCGTTTATAGATATTTGGATATGCCGAGTACTAAATATTATTATGGATTTTATATCTTATAAGCTCTGGTGACATTATTATTTTTAGTATTACTATCTTTATCAACATGATTATTTCTATTATTAGTTAAGTATCATTACTTTTGTTAATAAAATCTTTTACTTCTCTACGCTTCCATTCTATCACGATAACAACATAAAATAAGTTTAGATAAATGGGACAAACTATGACATCCTATTTTGGAAATGCCATGTTATTTCTCTTGCAAGCTATTTCACCACGAAAAATAACTAAAAATCGCACTATGAATTATTTGTTAGAACTCCTGCCCGATGATTATCCGTTCCGGCGAGCGATAAATAATACTTTTAGTTTTATCTCATTAGACATCTTACTCGGCAGTAGGGAGGTTGATACACACACACACACACACACACACACACACACACACACACACACACACTTAAAGAAATGAGTTTGATGTGGGAAAGCTGAAGACAGGGGTACAATTGGAAAATTTGAAAAGAATATAAGGTAGCTGCCAAACCTCACCAAGTTTACATTAGTTACTCTGCGATGTTTACTGTTTTCTTTCACCAGATGTGTGTTACAGTATTTTAATAGATGTGATGATACCGTTTAATTAAGAAAAAGTTTACACGGTTCCTTTCCAAAAATATAACAATATCTCTTGGAACACACACACACACACACACGTACCGAAGCAAGCGCTTTACCTTCTTTGGGATGGTTGTAAATTCTGGAGGAAAATGAATGTAAAAGCAAGAACGCAAATAATAGAAAAAAAATAAATAGCGTTTTTGTTTAATATC
>NC_090743.1:32728701-32731201 GCF_036898095.1 Palaemon carinicauda
AGTGTACGTGATCCGTCAAAATGACTTAAATATTTCGAGAAGTATGCGCACACACGCACCTCTCACCAGGGTATGACTAGTTTCCCCCTTATTGAGGAACGGGAAGAGCTGAGCGTGATGGAATATATATATATATATATATATATATATATATATATATATATATATATATATATGTGTGTGTGTGTGTGTGTGTGTGTGTGTGCGTATGTATAAATATATATATATATATATATATATATATATATATATATATATATATATATATATATATATCCACACAGTATATATTATGTGTATATAGCTACTCATATATATATACATAAATATACTATTATACATACAGTATATATACTGTATATATACATATAATTTATATATATATATATATATATATATATATATTATGTATGTATGTATGTATGTATGTACAGTATGTATGTATGTATATGTGAGAGAGACCTGCAACAGCCCATAGTCTGCCGATATGAGTGATAGTGAGTTACATCGCTACAGAAGAGCCAAGAGAAAATGATTGAGAATTCCATAAATCTCTTCTAATTTATATTCACTTTCAGTCCCTGGCAAGCGACGGGGATAGTGAATGGTACCTGATCACTATATTGAGTTGTGATGAATGGACATTTATATTCATCATCTCCGAGGGAATGTGTATTTATATTCATCATGTATGGCCTCGTGAAAGGGGCTCAAGGATCTCCGGGTGTGATGGACATGGTCAGACTTGACTTGTGGCGTGGTTGTAATGTTAATCTTTTGTGTGTGGTCTAGATTAGGATTTTCATGTCTGTTGAAAGGTCCAAAGATAACTCATGAATGGCAGAGGCAAGGGACAGTGACAATACCTTAGAGACTGGCCATATATGAGTAGGATCAGGGCCCAACCCCGTCTTCATCAAGTTTGGACCAGGGAGGGCCAAGCAATGGCTTCTGATGATTCAGAAGGTAGACCTGTAGGCTCCCCATCTCACCCTCCCCCCCATCCTTAGCTCACAAGGATGTTGAGGTTTGAGGTGCAGACAACACTAGAAACTATAGAGCTTGAGTGGGTCTCGAACCCTTGTCCAACAGATTGCATAGTAGGACGTTTCCAATAGTCTACTTTTTTTTTTTTTTTTTTTTTTTTTTGCTGGAAGAACGTTTTGATAATCATTTAAAAACGGATGTGTGAATTCTTAGTAAAAGAAATTATAGTAAATATAATTATATTATGTAAATAGGCTATCACCCACAGTGGCAATTAATTGCAAACATTGATAACTTATAAAGTAATATCCCTCAAAATATATACCAATAATGAGTTATGGACAAAGTTAAATTATGTATTTTTTGTACGCTTTTTATTGCGTACACATACAGAACAGTAGGGTACATTCCTTTACATCGGCCTTTTCCTCGACACATGTGACAACACTAAGCTTACAGTACTACACCTCACACTCCCTTCAGTGGTTACAGAACAGCTCAGTAGCTTTGCCTATCGGTAAGTGTAGATGACTCTTAGGCTATAGAGTAAATAGTTCTTGAGGGACCCTCCGGAATTAAATCATTCACTGTTCTCTATACTAAGGTATTTCACTGACTTGAGTTGAGGTTCTCTTTCTTTACCACTTTTATGCCCATCCCCTTTCTCTATTTTTCGGTGTATTATCTGCATTTGATTGTAGGTCAAGGATGCTTCATGATTTATCAAAAAGTTGCTCTTAGATTATTTTCAAAACCATTATTACTGTCCTTATCTATATATAGTAATGTCTATATTGTTATTTTTATAATTTCCTTTTAATGTATGTTTATATATAATTTATTCTTTACTGTTTTCTTTCCCGTACTAGGCTAATGTCTCCATTTGGGTTTGTACTGTAGCATTCTGCATGTCCCACAAGGTATCACATTAGTTTGCGATGATAATGAGGATGATGTTATTAATAATACTTTCCCCTCATTAGAGATGTAATTTAAATTCATTAGCATGCTTTCTATATGCAATTAGTTGAAGGTACATTTGTGCTCTTCATATATTCAGAGCTACGCTGATTATCATCATAATAATGAATGAATGCTGCATAAATACAATTAAATGCGATTGCGTATTGTAGTAGAATTTTTGATCAAAGTAATCCTTATGAAAGGGAACGACTGAATACTTTTAATTAAGTAATAATTGAGTTGTATTACTTTAAATACGACAAGTGAGTTGTATTACTTTAAATACGATGAGTAAGTGAGTTGGATTACTTTAAATACAATAATTATATTAGTTTAATTAAGAAGCAGAAATCAGCTACAGACAAATAGATAATAGTCTGGTATGTCGTAAATAAAATCCGTAAACTGAACAGCAATTGATGTACAGATGAACACAGGAATTTCTGGCAAACTTCACTGAGAAATTGCACCCTTTCACACCCTTACTGAGCTGCTAGTAACCAAACAGACGTTGTAAAGAGAATGGGAGAGGTGGTGGCGGGGCTAAATA
>NC_090743.1:32736201-32738701 GCF_036898095.1 Palaemon carinicauda
ATACATACATATATATGTATATGTATAAACGTATACCTATGTATATGTATATACATAAATATATGTATATGTGTATATATATATATATATATATATATATATATATATATATATATATATATATATATATATATATATATATATATATATATGTATGTATGTATGTATCCAGACTCGTGCTTTCTAATAAATAGGGGAATTATGATGATGATGATGATTATTATTATTATTATTATTATTATTATTATTATTATTATTATTATTATTATTATTATTAGCTAAGCCACAAGCCTAAAAAAGCAAGGATGCTACAATCCCAAGGGCTCCAATAGGAAAAAACTGCCCAGTGCGAAAAGGAAATAGAGAAGCATTGAATGAACTATAAACGAAAAATAATAAAAAAGAACATCATAAACTGTATTAATACTAGTAAGAAAGTTAGATACATCAGCCATATATATATATATATATATATATATATATATATATATATATATATATATATATATATATATATAAAATGATGCCCTATGTGTCAATAGGCATAGGAGGAGATGATGAAGATGATGATGATGATGATATATATATATATATATATATATATATATATATATATATATATATATATATATATATATGTATGTATATATATATATATATATATATATATATATATATATATATATATATATATATATATATATATACTCAAATAAGACATGTTCACCTGTTCAAGTTAAAAACATTTGCAAGAAGCTTAAACTTATTAAATTCCGCCGATTCCATAATTTGTCAATGCTGGAATAAAACATCTAGAATACGATGTAATATTAAGCCTTATGGTAGAGAAAGCAAGAATACATGAATTGACTGCATATAGGATGGTACAACTTGGTGAAGTTCTAAATGCAAAAGATGGTTAGAGCTATGAAAACTGTACCAACCGTGTGTCACACAATTGTACATAATTATTTTGTATATATTATGCTTGTATCTGCGCTCTTCCCTCGCACTAAAAAGAACCTGAATGATTATGTCTCCGTTTTGCTCTGTAACTTTGTGTGTCTCTCGAACAGGTCATGTCCTGTTGCCTTGAGGTTTTGTATATAAAGGAGAGTGTTCTTTGATAAATAACTCAGTCATTTCCAATCTGCCTTTGAGTTCACAACTCCTCTCTCGGCCCGTCACAAAACTCATGCAACATGCTCAGATAACTAAGTGAACGAGGGTGCCATTGGTTTGAGCGAGCGAGCAGTTAGGCTGTAACTGAGAGGCGAGGTGAATGCCGCTAAACTTTATTGAATAATCATCGAGTTTATATACAGCGACTTCCGAGGAAGAACGTCACAAAAATTCAAACATGATAAAT
Organism: Palaemon carinicauda; assembly: GCF_036898095.1. Taxonomy (NCBI): domain Eukaryota; kingdom Metazoa; phylum Arthropoda; class Malacostraca; order Decapoda; family Palaemonidae; genus Palaemon; species Palaemon carinicauda. The sequence goes on from NC_090743.1 coordinate 32,737,571, forward strand.
GGCTGTGGTGACCAATGTAGTAACGTCCCTGACTGGTGAACGCCAGACTGGGGTTCGAGTCCCGCTCAAACTAGTTTGTGTCTTTGGCTGCTGCAGCCTCACCATCCTTGTGAGCTAAGGATTGGGGGTTTGGGGGAGACTATAGATCTATCTATTGAGTCATCTGCAGCCATTGCCTAGTCCTCCTTGGTCCTAGGTTGGGTGGAGAGGGGACTCAGGCGTTGATCATATGCATATATGGTCAGTCTCTAATGCAGTGTTCTACTCGATAGGACATTGTCACTGTCCGTTGCCCCTGCCATTCATGAGCGACCTTTAAACCCTTTAAATGCTAGCACTAGCTTGATAACACACAAGTTGTTCTATTAACATTACAGGGAAGAGCGAGTGATAAGATAGTATGTCAAACCCGTTACAGGGTACGAGCGTGTATAGAACACGAGCGGTACAGGTTAATATCCAGATCAGGGAGAAGGAATTTAGATCCTCGCAAGTTTTTGCCAAGCAGATAAGGAAATATAAATTTCCAATGTTGTTTCTCAAGTTATCACACTAACGTAAGTGCCTTGTACTCCAAAAGTCAACTTGGTGTGAATTGGGTGTCTATATATATATATATAATATATATATATATATATATATATATATATATATATATATATATATATATATATATATATATATATATATATATATAAACAACAAATGTATCCGTTTCTAGTCTACTGCAAGACAAAGGACTCATATATATCAATTCATGTCTGGAGTTTGGACAAATTTCATCACCACATTGGCTAGTGCGGATTGGTGATGGAGGGAGATTTTTGTCGGGTCGCTCACAACAAACCAACCTAGTATTCGTGGCCCTGACTAGTTTTTCTTATCATGACAACAATTTTTAGCCTTTCTAAAACTCCTTTTGCTTTGTTACAATAAATCGTAAATGACGAAGGAATATTTTTAGCAGGTCTTGCATAAGTTAATTAAAATTGTGAAACTCAATAAGTAGTCTGTATTTTATATTCATTATTTCTCATTTATAATCTCTTTTATTATATCCTCTTTTCCTCACTGTGCTATTTTTTCCTGTTGCAGCCCTTGGTCTTAGAATATCCTGCTTCACCAACTGTG
>NC_090743.1:32746201-32776201 GCF_036898095.1 Palaemon carinicauda
TGATTTTCGCTCTGAGTTGATTCAGAGATAAATTATAGCCTGATGTTTCTCCCCTGAATAGTTGACCACCCTTGAAGTCTGAAGTTCTATGAAGATAGACCTTTAGGCATTCTACTGGACATAGAGATGCATCTTCTTTCAGAGGGCAGATTCTCCAGGGACCCCACCTGTTGGTGGGTAACTCATTCTTGGCGAGAAACGTAGGATCCGGAAACAGGTTCAGTTCTCCCCCATCCAGGAACTGAACACGACCTGCCTCTCTCGAGAGGCTACAATCTCACTAACCCTGGCCCCGGACGCGAGCGCAAAATAGGAAAATAACTTTTTGTGTCAAATCCTTTAACGCACACTCTTCATTGTTCAACAGAGAAGCGAAATGAAGAACTTGTCTAAAGACCATGAAATGGGCTTTGGAGGTGCTGAAGGTCTGAGCCTAGCACAGGCTTTCGGGACTTTATTAAAGATCTCGTTACCTAGGTCGACCTGGAAGGCATATAGAATGGGTCTTGTCAAAGCAGACTTACACGCTGAAATCGTGTTCGCTGCCAACCCTTGACCATGGAGGTGGAGAAGAAAGATAAGCAGAAGTCTGTCAAGATCTCCTGCGGAATCTTCGCCTTGACAAAAGGCCACCCATTTTCTCCAAGATGACTCATATTGCCTTCTAGTAGATTTGCACTTATATTCCTCAAGGAAGTCTATACTGGCTTTCGAAATCCCGAAACACTTTCTCACCGCTAGGGAGAGAAAATCATGAGCTGCAGGGTCTGGGTTTTCTGTAATGAAGCGCAGACAGTTGACTTCTGGACTCGCTGGGTCAGAACTGGATCTGGTAGTGGTACAAACTTCAGCTACAGTTCCAATGCCAGGAGGAACCACATGCTGTTCGGCCACTTGTGGGCCACTATTGCCGCTACCCTTTGAAGGATCTCAGTTTGTTGAGGACCCTCAACAGAAGGTTGTGAGGAGGGAACAGATAAATCTTGGACCATCTGTTCCAGTGGAGGGACATCGCGTCCACTGCTTCCGCTAAGGGGTCCTCGTACGGGGCACGTACAGGGGCAACTTCTTGTTGTCTTTCGTCGCAAAGAGGTCTATCTGCAGTTCTGGGACTGATTCAGAATGAAGGAGAATGATCCTGCGTCTAAGGACCATTCCGACTCTATCGGTGTGAACCTGGATAGAGCGTCCGCTGTCACATTGCGGACTCCTTGAAGGTGAACTGCCGACAGGTACCACTTCTTCTTTTCCGCCAATCGGAAGACGGCCAACATCACCTGGTTGAGAGGTGGTGACCTCGATCCTTGTCGATTCAAGTATCTCACAACTACCTCGCTGTCTATCACCACCCTATGTGGATCGAGTGACGCGGGGAGACTTTCTTTAAGGTAAGGAGCACTGCCCTAGCTTCTAGAAAGTTTTATGTGAAAGGTCTTAAATAGCCTGGACCAAGTCCCCTGGACTTTTTTCCGATGAGAGTGACCTCCCCATCCCTCCTTCGAGGCGTCTGAGTGAATCGTCACCGACGGGGGAGGTGGCTGAAGAAGAACCGACTTCTTTAGATGTCTGGCTTGGGACCAAGGCCTGAGAAGAGTACTTAGCCGAAGCGGCTGGTCTTCTCAGATCTCTTCACGCGTTTGATGCATAACTTCTCCAAACTCCGATTGCATCCTTTAGCTGTGCTCTTAGCACTGGGTCTGTCACCGAAGCAAACTGGAGAGAGCGCAGTACTCTCTCCTGCTCGTGTCTTGATATCCTTTCGGAATCTTGAAGTCTCTTGACAGAACCCGCTATCTCCTTCCTTTTCTTCGCCGGGGTGGAGAAACGGTGTGACAAAAGGTCCCAGTGGATTCCCAGCCACTGGAACTTTTGAGATGGAGAAAGTTGAGACTTTTTCTGTTGATCTTGAAGCCTAGGTACTCTAGGAACTGGATCACTTGACTGGAAGCTTGCAAGCATTCTGTCTCGGATGCTGCCCACACCAACCAGTCGTCCAGGTAGGCTACTACCTGAATTCCCTTTAGGCGTAATTGTTTGAGAGCTATGCTCGCAAGCTTCGTAAAAATCCTTGGGGCTATGTTTAGCCCGAATGGCATGGCTCCGAAGGCGTATAGTCTTCGTTGTAGCCTGAACCCTAGGTAGGGGGAGAGTCGATGGCTAATTGGAATGTGCCAATAGGCGTCTGACAAGTCTATAGAGACGGAATATGCCCTCTTGGGTAGTAAGGTCCTTATGTGTTGCAGTGTTAGCATTTTGAATTTGCAATTCACTATGAACTTGTTGAGTGGCGACAAGTCCAGAATGACTCTGAGCTTTTCCGAGTCTTTCTTGGGAACACAAAACAGCCTCCCTTAGAAATTGATGGGCTTCACCCTTCGGATCACCTTTTTTCTCCAACAGTTCTTGAACGTACTCCTCCATAACGGGGGTGGAGTGTTGGAAAAACCGAAGGCACGGGGGTGGAGTGCTGTACCAGCTCCTGCCCAGTCCATTCTTGAGTAGGCTGTGGGCCCAGGGATCGAAGGTCCACCGATCCCGAAATTTCAGAAGTCTCCCTCCTACCGGTATCACCTCACTTGGACTGCCGTCCTGAGGTCTTGCCTTCCTGACCATGACCACCCCTGAATCCCCTTCCCCTTGAGGGGCGTCTAGACGAGGCTCTGGCTGCTCCTCTAGGCTTTGCTCGAAAGGAAGTAGACTGCCCTTCGAACGCTGGGGTGAATGCCGTGGACTGTGTCGACACGGCCTGGGGTACCCACTGAAAGGTGGTCGGGGTTTGTGCCACGATCTGGGGCACTGGGGGCAATGGCAATTGCAGTTGCTGTTGCTGTCTAAGAGGCTTGGCTGGCCGAGACGGTAGCCTAGTCCTCATAGTCTTCCTCTTTGGTTGAGGACCCTCATCCGGGGAAGACTTTCTTTTGATAGCCAGGCCCCACTTCTGGAGAAGGTTTCTATTCTCCAAGGCGGCCTTATCAACAACTTCTTTGACCAAGTCGGTAGGGAAAAGGTCTTTTCCCCAAATGTTGAAGGAGATTAGTTTCTTTGGCTCGTGCCTCACCGTAGCCGAGGTAAACACGAACTCCCTACAAGCTCTCCTTGCCTTGACGAAGCCATAAAGGTCCTTCGTCACTGTGGCCAGATGAGGCTTGGCCACTACCATGAACATTTCATGGACCTTGGGGTCACTTGCCATCGTCTCGAGAGTAGTCTGAAGAGACATTGAGGCAGTCAGTCTTTCTTTTGTATCGAACTCACTTCGCAAAAGAAAGTCAGACAGCTTAGGGAGGTCCTTGCCGAACTGACGTCCGGCAATATCAGCCTCCAACTTTCCCACTGAGAACGTAAGATGGACGTCCTTCCAGTCTTTGTGGTCCATAGGCAGGGCCAGCGACAAGGGTTTACACTCCTCTAGGGAGGGGCAAGACTTGCCGGCCTCGATTGCTTTTAGTACAGCCAGAAACCCTTTCTGTAAAAAAGGGGAAGGCTCTAGTAGGCGAGGACACAAAGGAAGGGAGCTTCCTATTCAATGCGGCTACCTTTGAGTTAGAGAAGCCCCTCTCTTTCATCGAGGATGAAAGTAGAGCTTGAGCCTTAGCATGGTCCATCACTATGACCTCCTTCGGCTCTGTCTCCTCCTTTGAAGCTGGTTCCTTCCTCAGCCGGACATAACAGTCCGGATATGATGCCTTGCTGGGCCAGAATTCCACCCTCCAGGGGAACTGAGCCCAGCTTATCCGAGATGACGATCTTTCCAGTCGTCATCGGCATGTGCTCAGCATACCTCCATGGGTTAGCATCTGAGCACAAGGGAAGGTCTTTCACATTGAGCTTTTTCTGGGGCCCATGTGATTCTGCAAGGCATTGCATTCGCAGTTCCATTGCAGCCGCCTTCTCCTGATTCTCCTTCTGCATTTGTTGGATCATTCCAACAATAGAAGAGAGGGCCTGTCCCAGCTCTACTGGGAGACCGGCCGATGTAGAGGGGCTTGAACTTCATCCTGGGCTTCTGCCAGGAGGTCTTCCTCCTGACACCCGTCCACATCAGACATCCTGTCATCTAGCTGGATGTCTTGCATCGCGACCGCGACTTCAGCATCCACCTGGATCTGAACTTAGGGGATCTCCTCTTGAGGCTGGGGAATCACTGCATCAGCTGATGCCTTAGGGAAAGGATACGCCCTCATCTTCTCACTTGGAAGATAAGGGCCAGAAGTGTTCTTTTGGAAGCCCCTTACCCAGGTACGAAGCTTCTTCCTAGCTATTTAAATGTCTCAGTAATCAGGTTAGTGCACACAGTACATACCTGAGGGTCCCAATACCGGAGATCATCCTTGGAGACAGCGTATGCTGCGTGTCGCCTACAAAACTCATGTCCGCAGAGGTTCTTGCTGCTGACATTGCAGAAAGCACTTCCCCACTTCGGAGTGTCCTTCTGTAAAGAGAAGAAATTTCCATGAGTATCAAGTGAACTATGTATCACTGGATATGCATAGTATAGCATAACAATTCAGAAAGGAAAGACACACACTTGTGTTTCCCTCACAACCCATTGTTGCAGCCTTCCAGATAATAAAATCAAAATGGTTTATCTCTTCTAGAGTAACCAATGCAAGGTTTCCAGAGGAAACAGGTGGAGCTCACACCTAAGCAATGATTTTAAAATCCTGGATAGTAGACAGGGAAGAACTCAGCTTCCTATCTGTAGGGCAACAGCAAAGGGATGTGCAAGAAAACACAATAGTGTTAGAAGACACAGTGCTGTACCAAAACCCTTACCATAGTTTTCTTCTTACTGTATATGTTATACTGAAGAATACTAGTACAGTATAGGGGGATGTGTGCCGGCCTGCCTTTGCCGGCCGGCACACACCACAACTAGCTTTAAAGTATACTACTTAACAGCTATAGGGCGGCAGCACTCTGGTTCAAATGCCTGTGCCGGTCGGCAGCAACTGCCGGCCGGTAACAGCCAGTGTTGGCCGGCAATGGCTGCCGGCCAGCAACTACACAAGGTAGTACCCAGCTGCCGGCCACACTCTTGGTGACCGGCAGACAAGGACTGACATAAGCCGGCCGGCAAAGGTACAAGACCGATGCCAGCCGGCAGCAAAGAACCAGAAGACTACACCTGCCCGGCTGCCGGCCTCATAGGCCGGCAGCCGGGACAGGTACAGCACTAGAAGAAAATAGAATGGATGCCGGGATAAGAGTGTACACAACCCCCAAGCCCGGCAACCGAAAGAGTGCATATAAGGAAGGGGAGAAACTAATTCAGGCTTCCTTGACCAATGCCGTCCGGCTCTGCCGGCAGGCATGGATGAGGGACCAAGAGAGGTCCGGGCAGCACTCGAAAACATAAGACCCTTGCCGGCCAGCGGCTCTGCCGGCCGGCAATGGGCTGAGTCAATTCCACATCCCAACCTATACTAGGTCCTGAAGTAGAACGACGTACAGTACAGTAAGACCCCTGCCGGCCAGCTCTGCCGGCCGGCAAGGTACAGTACAGTAATGGCTAGGCCATTACGGAGATAGAGGGGGAAGGGACAAGAGGGTCCTGCCAACCTTGCTTTAGTGACAGATCACCCGCAGCCAAGAAACTTATCTTAGCCTAAGGGAGATCTAAGGGGAAAGGCCAGCAATACTTGCCAGCTTCCAGAGCACCAAAGCAAGGAAGGCGTTGCTACTCCCAAGGGAAGAACTTATCCTCCCCCGAGAACAGCAACAGGACTAGTCTGGTAGATCACAAAAGAAGGAATCATAACTACAGAAACCTTCGGTAGTGACCTAAGGGAGCTAAGCTCCCTTTGTATGTGTTAGGTCAGCGAGGGGGACTCTGCCCCAAGCCAGACAACACAGACTCAGACTAAAAACTCTGTTGTTCTGTCCCTCTTGAACCATAACTACAGGAACAGGAAGGTACAGTAACACCCTAGTATAGTTTTATCGAAAATAAATTCGGAAAAAACCACTTAGGGATAAGCCCAAGGCTTAAACAGAGGGAAAGGGATTGCATACCTTCTCCGAAGAAAAGAAAGCAACCGGGGAGTATGATAAAGTATACTAAGGCTCCATAAGCAAATAGCCTAGGCACCAAGAGAATCGATTACCTAATTCACCGAAACTCACACGTATACAATCTTGGAAATATTCCACACAGTCTAAAATGTATAAAATATAGCCTAAAGCTTCAATAAAATTTTAATTACACTCGGAAAAACCAAAATCATGCATGAAGTACTAGGACCAAACGACTAGGCTACATGGCCTAGCGTAGGCCAGAATGGCGAATACTTCGCCAAATAATACTAAGCACGAAAGGAAATCCTATGTAAAGCTAAATAGCTAAAATTTATAAAAGCAAAACAACCAGGAATGTCGCTCTGACTAACTAATTTATACCTAGCGAGCGACAGTGTCCAGGACACCTCTGGTAGGCTACGGCTCTTGTATCAAAGATTAATCCTATTAATCACTCAAAATTTTACCAAGAGCCTACATTTATACATAACAGACACTATACTCAACTTATCAGAGGCCAACGAAGACGGAGAAGCCATGAAAAGCCGAATAAATCCAAGATTTGCGAGAAAAACAGGAAAAAACACCGAGTTGTTAAGCTACGCAAAAAGGAATACAGATGGCGCCAGGATTGGCGCCAGGCACGCATACGAATCGGGGGATAGGGAAGCCTTGGGAGCGGCTCCCCTTTTTCTTTCCCGAATTCATATCTCGCCAATCACCTCCTACGAGACGAAATCTCTGTCCAGGATGTAGATTGCCATGTGACGTGTCTAGAATACGTCCTCTGATATGTCGCGATATCCCTTTCACGAGGGATACTCGCTCCAGGAGTTAGAATTCTGGTACCTTAAGGTAAATTCTCTGGGAATATCGCCGTAGTTGTAATATACCCTAGGAAGCTACCCTATAGAAACTTCCATCAGGACGACATGGCTTGAGCCCAAATATATATATATATGTTACAGATATATATATAATATATATACTGTATACTGTATATATATATATATATATATATATATATATATATATATATATATATATATATATATATATATTTCAGATATATGTATATATATATAATATATATATATATATATAATACATATATATATATATATATATATATATATATATATACACTATATATATATATATATATATAATATATATATGTGTGTATATTGTGTATTTATGTATGTGTGTTTTTTATTACTTATTTGCAGTGTAAATACATTTCCCCTAGATCGTTAATATATTTCTTCTATGGGAAAATTTGTATTGATTTTTTATTCACTTCATCAAAAGTAAAATTGTTTTCTTTATAATTATAAATCTATTCGAATAAGTTTATTTCCCGAGAAGTAAAGAATCATACAGAGAGATTTCTCCCATGATTAATTTTTCCTGGAAAAACATTTCCCGAATCCTTAATATCTATTTTCGGTATGAAAAATTGTCTTTGATTTCTATATTTTTTTCAAATCCTTAATATTAATCTTAAGTATTAGAAATTGTGTTGATTTAAAAGAAATTTCCAGTTTTACTTTTTAGGTTTACATTATTAATTACATTTTTTCCACACGCAATTTCATCTCTTGGTTGCGCAATCCACTTGCCCTTGGAAACAAAAAACAGTGTTTATTTGGAAGGTGTTAGCAAGTGTTCTTTTGTCCTGTCTACCCCACCAACAAACTCCTGCTTTTACCCTTCCCTCTTTATACCCACCCTCCCTCATTTCTTCCTCCTCCTCCTCCTCCCCCCTCTCCCTCCTCCTCCTCCTCCTCCTCCCCCCTCTCCCTCCTCCTCCTCCTCCTCCTCCTCTAGGCGTCTTTGGTGTCAACGGCAGCTGGTGTACGAGCAGAACAAGGTAATAACCCTGGGCGAATCTCTCTCTCTCTCTCTCTCTCTCTCTCTCTCTCTCTCTCTCTCTCTCTCTCTTACCCCGATATCAATAACCCTGCCTCAATCGTAACTCCATATCTTGTTTTCCCTCGAACAATGGAAGGGCGCAGCTGGGGCACCACTCGTGATAACACGGCAACAATGATACCTGTCTCTTGGGGCATTCGACCTGTTTAGACACAAACAGGTCACTACCATTCGTTGTCGTCTTTCCACGACTTTGGACGAGGTTGTCGGAGCTTCTTGTCGTCCGTTTGTACCTGACTTCTAGCGAAATAAGAGAGAGAGAGAGAGAGAGAGAGAGAGAGAGAGAGAGAGAGAGAGAGAGAGAGAGAGAGTTGGAATAGGTGTCAAACTGAAACAAAAGAGTTATGAATATTTTGCTGATATTAAGTTTCATAAAAGACTACGAATGTTTTTATCGGGATTATTAGAGATAGTGTTTGAGCTTACATAGAGAGAGAGAGAGAGAGAGAGAGAGAGAGAGAGAGAGAGAGAGAGAGAGAGAGAGAGAGAGAGACAAAGAGCGTGCATTGATTCGATTAGAATTATAAAAATCTCAACGATAATGGTTTTGATTTTTAACGTTGTTAAATTTCAACTTTTCGTTGGAAAAGATTACGACCTTTTTTGTAGGTATGAAATAGGGCGAGAAAGGAAAAAGATGATTTTGTTGCTATCAGAAGCCTAGATTAATATATGAATTTATAAGAGGTAAAATTATTTTTTGGATGTGTCATAGATTAGAACACATTTTCAAGACATGATCTAATTTGTATTTTTTTATAACTTCCTACATCTCATTCACATCTGTTGGTCTGTGCTTCAGTGTAACCAAGTGCCGCTCACACAAGTTCCTAAGTCTGTTGGTAGTTTTTAAGAATGAATTTAATAGGAGTTGGTAGTCCCGTTCCCAATGACCCTAAAGTGCTATTGAGGGTCACCCATCCAACAACCGACCCACTGCTTATCACATTGTTAACCTTGTATAGATTTTTGCTTTCCTGTATTGTCTTTTGATGTGTTTATTGTAAAGTACTTATTAAATTCGACGACCTTTCAGTTTGCGACGCCATGAGGCATAAATAAGTAATTTCACTTAAAATCAAATCATTATATTACTAACTCACCAGAACTGACTTTCAATATCCAATTATGAATCGTTGCTGCTTGCACTAGACTGCCAAGGTCTGGTGTAGCCGTCAGTACACCCATGCATATTACGATGATGCCCCCCTCCCCCTCATTTGTGAAATTATGTGAAATTCATTTCCACAAATCCTTCATGTAGTTATTTATGATCATGAGTTATAAACAGTAATTTACCGGAGCTGTTTCGGCCGAGTAATGAACTCTTGATCATATAATTTTTAATGACCGGAGCAGACTGGATTAACAGTGCTGTCCATTATTGTCTCTACCTTGAAATATATACAAATACTGTAGATTATTATTATTATTATTTATTTATTATTATTATTATTATTATTATTAGTATTAGTATTATTATTATTATTAATATCTATATTATTCAGTGATTACACAAATTGGTATGTTATTATTTTTAGTGTATGAGGACTATGTATATATATATATATATATATATATATATATATATATATATATATATATATATCCAGAGACTTTCTCTTCATTATATAGGGGAGATTATTATTATTATTATTATTATTATTATTATTATTATTATTAATACAATCACTATTATTCAGTTTCTAAAACAAAATGATATCAAAAGAATTTACGAAAACGATGTTTATTTGTGAAAAGAAACTAAGTTAGCATCATCTCGAGGATAAAATAAAGCTAACCGAGAACCACTACTAAATGTTGTTCCACGTCAATCGGGGCGCTTGGCATCACGAACGGCCGTCCAATCAGTCTTTGCATAACAAGTGAGACGGTCAATCTTCCTCTGCATTTCTGAGCAGTAGCTCATTCCCCTCAAAGATTATAATTCTCGCAAAACACTGGCTGCGCATCGTATGCAAGACTGCGCTCATGTGCTCTGAAGCGCAGCTCTGCCTCATGGACGTGTAAACACGAAAATCATGAGTCACATACCATGGGCCACATAGTCTCATGCCCGTAGCTATTGACATGGGTATTACCTAGCACGTATATTAGGGAATTTTTGATAATTTTTTTCTACTTTTTGCATGCGGAAAATCCTAACTGTTTTGTGTACAGTATATACAATTTTATAAAAAAAAATCGGATATTCAGTAACCTCTTTTAACTCCACCCCCCAAAAAAATTACTTGGTGATCAGGGGACATTCCTTTATATATTCACTCTTAATAACTATAACAATAACAATAAAAATATACTCACACCATATGCATGTTGCATAAGATTTTTCATAATTCAGATCATCCATTGCATTCGGATCTTCCTAGACTCTACCATCCTATTCGTAAGACTAGATAAGCAGTTCTTTCTAAGTCATGCCTGCTCTATTATAAGACACTATACTACACGGTATTCCAGAATTTTTCTTCTAGCTGTGACCAGATTGTGGAATAATCTTCCTGCAGGAATTTGAATCAATGGAACCTTTGAAGTTCAAACTTTAAATTAATTCTTTTTTGCTTGACGTAAGTTTCGCTTTTATAGATTGCTTATGATTGATCTATTTTCGACGTTGTTACTGATCTAGAAATATTTCATATTTTTATTCATTACATATGTATTTTTTATTTGTTATTACCATATTTACTTTCCTCACTGGGCTACTTTCCCTATTGGACCCCTTGTGCTAGTAGTAGACTTGTAGCATTATGCTTATCCAACCAGTATAGTAGCTTAGCTAATAATAATAATAATAATAATAATAATAATAATAATAATAATAATAATAGTAATGATGATGATAATAATAATAATAATAATAATAATAGAAATGGTATTAATAAGAATAGAAAAGGAAGTCATAATAATATCTAATATACAAGGGAATTTCATCTCTTAAAAATACGTTGGATGTTGATCGCATGTAGTGATTACTTTAGGTATGAGACAGATAACCTAAATACTTGTGATATTACTCTCTTTTTCTCTCAGTAAATGCTCTGGACATTATCTGCATGTCTGAAATGCTTTGGGTAGAAAGCATAAGTCTTAAACACTATATCTCGGGATGTGAACATGTCCAAGGTATTTTTGCAATAAACTGCTTGGCTCTCTCTCTCTCTCTCTCTCTCTCTCTCTCTCTCTCTCTCTCTCTCTCTCTCTCTCTCTCTATATATATATATATATATATATATATATTATATATACATATATTATATATAATATATAATGTATATAATATTGATATATATTAAATGATATATATATATATATATATATATATATATATATATATATTTTTATATATATTATATATAATATACATACATATAATATATATATATATATATATATATATATATATATATACATACACAGTATATTCTCCACAACTCTCAGTCGACCGTCTATTATCGACCTTCTTAAGCTTTCTTCAACATAATGCTCAACCAACTTTCTATCTTTGACACAAATCAACCAATCTAATCATAATCAACAAATTTCTCAACCAAACCTTCTTCAATCTTTGACACAACTCTCACATCTCTAAGACCCGGATTTACCTGTTGATCAACAGCAGCAACAGACGACAGACCGACCACAAAACCTCTCTTCTATATCATGCATTCAGGAGCGCGAACTGCGGCTCTAAACGCTGGTGGGGGTACATGGTCTAGGCTAGTGGGTCTAGGTATATCGGTCTATACCTAGACCATTCTATTGGCCTTGCCTAGACCGTGGATGGGGGAGACGTTCCGCGAATCGTGTTCAATTTCGTAGTCTATCGAACTACACTTTATATGCGCATGTTAGCTTCGATTAAGAGCTAAGGAAGAGAGAGGGAGAGATAAAGGGAGGGGGGGGGGGGGTTGCGTCAGGGCTGACTGCTGCATTCCTGAACAAGTCTCGATTAATGAAGAATTCAATCAGGCAGAGTTTTATCGCCAGCGGACCCCCACAGACGTCGCTTGTCCGGGCTATCAGTCGTCGTGGAATTATTCTGCTCTGTTGTGATGAGAATATTAGTAGCTGATATTCTCTCTCTCTCTCTCTCTCTCTCTCTCTCTCTCTCTCTCTCTCTCTCTCTCTCTCTCTCTCTCTCGAAAAACTGCAGGTAAAAAATGCATCATTTCTTAATTCAAGGTTTAATGTTATAACTATTGAATCTCGGATTCCTTTACTCAATTTTTATTTTTCCTGCCTTTTACAGAACAGTGTACTGGTGTCTTGTTAAACTTATAATTTTTTTTTTTGGAATCTCAAAACTTTTCTTTTCTTTATCATAGGATTATGAAGTATGTATATATATATGTGTGTGTGTGTGTGTGTGTGTGTTTGTGTGTATATATATGTGTATTGAAGTCCATTCTAGTATTTAGAAAGTATTAATCTCTGTCAGTTGGTTCTTTCCAAATTCAGTTTCAGACTTACTATTCTTATGAATTTTATTAAAATAGATTTCATTTTTCGCTAACTTTTTACTTGGAAATATATTGAAATGATTATGTTGATATTGTTCTGTTAAGAAAATTTAACATTGATTAGGTTTGGTTTTAAGATACGCCATTGATGACTGTTGTCTCTCCTGATGATAAATCAGAATAAAGAAAATTTGTCATTTTCCGCAAGAGGTAATGAGGACTAATATTTCTATATTTGAACGAAAATTAACCTTTTGGGAAAAAATCCCTAAAAGTAAAAGAAGAATATGAAGCAATGAAACAATATCCAACAGATTTTGTAGAATTTGGAGCAAAGCCCTCAGAAGAATATTAGGAGTTAAACGGCAGGAAATTATCAGAAATGGAACTATAAGAGATTAATCGAGTGCCATATGTGGATGAGATCATGGTTAGGAGTAGATGGAGATGGTTTGGGCATGCTCTTCGCACTCCCCAAGAGAGATTGGTTTACCTAACTTTCAACTTGGCTCCACGAGGCACTAGAAGAGTTAGAAGACCCAGACCCACATGGCTGAGGACTATGAAGCATGAAGTAGGAGAAGACGAATGGAGAAGAATTGATTTAAAACCTCAAGATAGAGACGACTGGCGAAATCTGATTGAGACCCTTTGCAAGCAATCATCACAAGTACACAGTTTACCAGTTAACTCAGATTTTTTCGACTATGAGGACAGAATTAGCACCGTAACTTTAGTTTCTTAGAGATAGACTTTAGATCCAAATATTGAGTACAGATAATTAACTGAAAAATGCATGAAATATCGTACTCACACACGCTCTATGTAAAAACCACCGACCCAGTAGATTTGAACCGAGTGCTTTACTACTCAGCCATTATATATCTGCTATCTATCTATCTATCGATCTACCTACCTACCTACCTACCTACCTATATATATATAATATATATATATATATATATATATATATATTATATATATATTATGATATATATATAATATATATATTATATATTATGTATATATATATATATATATATATATATATATATATATATATATATATATATATATATATATAAAGTATATATATATATGATAACAGACGCTGATAGTCATGCCGAAGGGTAGGACCAGGGAGGGCCAGGCAACGGCTACTGAAAACTTAACAGGTAGACCTATAGGTTCTCCCAAATACCCCCAACCCACCCCCCATCCCTACCTCACAAGAATGTTGAGGTTGCGGACACTAAAAGAAACTATCGAAATAGATCGGGTCTCTCTCTCTCTCTCTCTCTCTCTCTCTCTCTCTCTGTAGTGATATCTCTTCCCGTTTTACGGTGACACTCCATCCCAAAAAAGCTAATTGAACGTTGCCACCAGCCGTCAGGTAAGGCCAGGTAGGGCTAATGACCCAATGTTCCTGCACGGTTGCAGAGGGGGTCTTATGTCAGTGGAACCCCTATGGACACTGGGAGAAATTACCTCTCCCACTGCTTTTAATTAAAATTAATATCTAATTTGACAGGGACCAGCGTGGTTCACTCCCCAAGACATTATTATTTTTCTTGTTTTTAATTTGTTTTCCGCCACTTTTATTAATTATATGGTTATTATTTTGTAACAGGTATCTTATAACCATTCATTAATTCTCCTTTCATATTGTTATTCATTTATTCATTTCGTATTTTATTTTCTCTTGATTTGTTTTTATCTATTTATGGAGGTGATTTCCATTTTTGAAATATTCAAAATAAGTACTGTAATTGTAAAGAGTATATGACATTTTATGTATTTGCTGTTATCAAGAATTTTTCAGTTTTCATTTGTATATCATTTGATTTTCTAGACCCTCCTGAGCGGCAAAGTCCCCCCCCCCCCAACCATCACCCAAACTTGATACTGGGAGGACCAGGCAATTGCTGCTAATGACTCAGCAGGTGAATTTAACAGTGAAAATTTTAGTTTGATTCAAATGTTGTCAGAACGTGTTAAATTATTTCAGTGAATCATTTATCGTCTTTTTCGTGAAATGTAAAAAAAAGATAATGATTAGTCGAATTATCGTTTTTCCATATTTTTTTTTTATTTATGACGTCTATATTTTACTATTTTAGTAATTTTACAATGATATAGTTTTATTCGTTTGCCAATCTTTTTGTTTGATTATTTAGTAAATTATCTTTTTTTATTCATATATACACACACACACACACACACACACATATATATATATATATATTTATATATATATATATATATATATATATATGTACACATATATTCATATTTGTATATATATATATATATATATATATATATATATATGTGTGTGTGTATATATATGTATATATATGAATATATATGTATATGTAGATATAGATATAGATATATATATATATATATATATATATATATATATATATATATATAGATAGATAGATAGATAGATATAGACATATAGATATATTCATATATATATATAGATAGATAGATATATTCATATATACTGATATATACTGTATATATATATATATATATATATATATATATATATATATATATATAGATATAGATATATTTATGTATGTATAGAAATATATATATATATATATATATATATATATATATATATATATATATATATATGTGGATAAATACCAACACAACATCGTGTTCAAATAGAAATAAATTTCTACCTCATACTTGGGATCGAACGCTAGCCCCTTCTAATATATATATACAAACATTAAACTCCTGGAAGGATTGAGTTATGCAGGTGCAAAAGGTTATCACGAATGAAAAGGGCAACTAGTAACTAGAAATACCTGTACAGTCAGAGATTTCTCTTTTGCTAGAAAGGGAAATCTCTCTCTCTCTCTCTCTCTCTCTCTCTCTCTCTCTCTCTCTCTCTCTGCCAAAGAGCAAATGGAGTCACTACGAAGAAACTAAATTTACTAAAAATTCTTTGTGACTTCCAAAATCCTTGTAACTCCTTGTAACACACACACACACACTCTCTCTCTCTCTCTCTCTCTCTCTCTCTCTCTCTCTCTCTCTCTCTCTCTCTGCCAAAGAGCAAATGGAGTCACTACGAATGGACTGAAAATTCTTTGTGACTTCCAAAATCTTTGTAACTCCTTGTAACACACACACACACACACACACACACGCACTCTCTCTCTCTCTCTCTCTCTCTCTCTCTCTCTCTCTCTCTCTCTCTCTCTCTCTCTCTCTCTCTCTCTCTGTAAAGTGTACAGTTCTAGAAGGAAAATTGTCAATTTATATAACTTGAAAATGTCTAATCTATGAAGAATACTTCATAGATTGAGGAAAGCTTGTAAATAAAAGTAATTTTTTAATTATTTATATCTAAAAAGTAATTTATGAATGAATTATATGTAAAAAGTAATTTATTAATAAATTATATCTAGAAAATAATTTATGATTGAAAATTATATCTAAAATGTATTTTATTTATGAATTATATCTAAAAAGTAATTTATGAATGAAAATTATATCTTAAAAGTAATTTATGAATGAAAATTATATCTAAAAATATTTTTTTTTATAAATTATATCTAAAAAGTTATTTATGAATGAAATATATCTGAAAAGTAATTTATGAATGAATTTTATTTGAAATAAAATTATATCTAAAAAGTAATTAATGAATGAAATATCTAAAAAGTAATTTATTAAGGAATTATATGTAAGAAATAATTTATGAATGAATTATATCTAAAAAGTAATTCATGAATGAATTTTATCTAAAAAGTAATATATGAATGAATTTTATATTAGAAAAGTAATATTTGAATAAATTATATCTAAAAAGTAGTTAATGAATTAATTATATCTAAAAAGTAATTTATGAATGAATTATATCTAAAAAGTAATTTATGAATGAATTATATCTGAAAAGTAATTCGTGAACGAATTATATCTGAAATGTAATTTATGAATTAGTTATATCAAAAAAGTAATTCATGAATGCAATATATCTAAAAAGTAATTTACATATGAAATATATTGAAAAGTATTTTATGAATGAAATATATCTAAAAAGTAATTTATGAATGAATTATATCTAAAAAGTAATTTATGAATAAATTATATCTGAAAACTAATTTATGAAGGAAAATTATATCTTTTAGATAGAGAATTCTTTATTGATGTGGTAGGGAATGTCATATGGATGGAGATTCAATTGGACTTGCTAAGTACTAGATGCATTGAACTGTGACGTCATTGCATTTGAGGGATTTTTTTCGAAATAAATGAATCTGAACAGTTTGAGTTTTTGTATTTTGTAATATATATATATATATATATATATATATATATATATATATATATATATATATATAATCACTGTATTTTCTTAATTTTATTCTTTTTTCATCTTCGTTCAGTGTATCAGAAAATAAATTAAATCACTATTATTTTGGTGCGAATTTATTCATTTATTTTTATATTTTCTTATTTCGTTATTTTTAGCTAGGTTCAATATATCAGGAAATAGTTCACAAATTTTTATGCTGGCTGTAAGTATTGTTTTTTTTTTTTTTTTTAAACTAGAAGAGGTTTGACTTTATCATTAAAAAGTGAGATTAACTGAGGTTAATTGTCTTGAGACAAAACACTTGAATCATAAATAGACTTCTGAGGTCAGTTGGCTGGAGACAATGAGCTTAAATCGTATTTCTTACCAGCCACCTGTCTTTACAAAACAATACTTTGCGCTAATGGAGGTCGATGTGGTAACGTCCCTGACTGTTGAACGCCAGACTGGGGTTCGAGTACCGCTCAAACTTGTTAGTTCCTTTGGTCGCTGCAACCTCACCAAGCTAAGGATGGGGGCTGGGTTTGGGGAAACTATAGGTTTATCTGAAATCATCAGCAGCCATTGTCTGGCCCTCCTTGGTCTTAGCTTGGGTGGAGAGGAGGCTTGGGCGCTGATCATATGTATATATGGTTAGACTCAAGGACATTGTCCTGCTTGACAGGGCAATGTCATTGTCCCTTGTCTCTGGCATACATGAGCAGCCTTTAAACTTGTAAAAGACGTCTGTGACATCGCGTTCGCTATGTGGAGGCAAATTAGTCTCCTTTGAGATATTCAGTTTCGATTAAGAAATGCGCCTCTTTTGAGAAATGTAGTTTTGACAAATTCCACCAGCCGAGAAAAAGTCAAGAGACTTGGTTGAGTCTATGTCGAAATTGATCCGCATTCTTGAACACCTTTTTTTTTTCTTTTTTTTTTCACTTCACTTCACTTCACAACGGAATTGTTTCTTACAAAACTGGGATTCGAGAAGGAATTGGTCTAAGGGTTGTGGTGGCTCAATTGGAAACCTGCCCCCCACCCCCTGCCTGGAGAGTTACCGGCCTGGGGTTCGAGTCACTCTCAAGCTCGATAGTTTCTCGTAGGGTCTGCAGCCTCACCATCCTTGTGAGCTAAGGATACAGGGCTTGTGGGAGCCGTAGGTCTACCTGTTAAGTCATGAGAAACCATTGCCTCGCCCTCCTTGGCCCTAGCTTGGGTGAAGAGGGTCTTTGGATGCTGATCATATGTAGAATACATATGATCAGGCTCTAGGGATTGTCCTGCGAGGTATGGTATTGTCACTGTCCCTTGCCTCTGCCATTCATGAGCGGCCTTTAAACCTTTACGCTTCCGGGTAGGGATATTCGGAATTGGGATTGAAGTACATTTGGTCTGGTAAGTGCCTGGAGGGGTTACCGCACCGTCGACGGGAGCCTTTCTGACCAATACTGAGGCCAAGATCGTAAGAGTTTTACACGAGCGGTTTTATATCAAAATGGGTCATGTTAAGCCAAGAATACGTAATTAATTTTGTTTATAAAAGTTTTATTTTAATCATTTTTTCACTATTTCTTTCAAATTCAATTTCAACATAGATTTTTTTAAAAATAATTGTACCAAATGTTAATGGAATGTAAAGCAATTCTGAACGATTATGTATGACTAGTGTACGCGACCCTTCAAAAATGAAGGCTAAATATTTAGATATGCACACAGATTCAACCCTTCCCAACCCCTCCCCCTTTCCTAATTACAACACGGCAGTTGTGGTTTCCGAGTGTACCTTTTGGGGTACCCCCTTTCTCACTAGGGTATGACTACGCCCTATCTCCCTTAATCTAGTGACGAGGAGAGACTAGTTATATGTCTGGTATTGCCACTGAGCGTGACCGGAAAGAAATATTGTATATATATATATACATATATATATACATATATATATATATATATATATATATATATATATATTCATATTTATAATTATATATAATATATATTATATTCATATTTATAATTATATATATACAAATATGATATATATTTATAATTATATATATATAATATATATATATATATATATATATATATATATATATATATATATATATATATATATACATTCATGGAGAGAGAGAGAGAGAGAGAGAGAGAGAGAGAGAGAGAGAGAGAGACTTGCTCTTTACTATACAGGGGAGTTTATGTATGCAAGAATCAATACCACTAAAAGTAATAATTTCGCAGCATGCAAATAGTAGGCTGCTGTTTGATATGTTTTTATGCAAAGAGCATAGCGATTCGTTAAGGGGGCCTGCAATGCACGTGCAGGATGCAGGTCACGTCAAAAGAACGGACGCATATTTTCACACAGAATATGTTATATGTGCTGGCACTCAAATGAGATATGATGTGAGTGGGTAAGTATTTCATGTGTTGATGCCCTCCTAGATGTCTGGAATTAATAAAGCTCTTCTCTCTCTCTCTCTCTCTCTCTCTCTCTCTCTTCACACACCCAGATCCACGCATGCGCAAACACATTTTCTAATCCTTCTAATATAAGTGTTCATAGTTTTTATGTAAATGAATATTAGAAAAAAAATATCAATGTTGTTTCAGTTTCTCTCTCTCTCTCTCTCTCTCTCTCTCTCTCTCTCTCTCTCTCTCTCTCTCTCTCTCTCTCTCTCTCTCCCTCCCCCCCCCACACACACAGATCCACGCACGCGCAAACACATATCTAATCCTTCTAATATAAGTGTTCATAGTTTTTTATGTAAATGAATATTAGAAAAAAATATCCATGTTTCAGTTTCTCTCTCTCTCTCTCTCTCTCTCTCTCTCTCTCTCTCTCTCTCTCTCTCTCTCTCTCTCTCTCTCTCTCAGGACTGCACTGGTGTTTCAGTTTTCACTTATTTAATATTTAATTTGAATTTTATAAGAAAAAAATTAAAGATTATTGTTTCTCTTCTTATTTACGTTCTAATTTTTTTAAAGATATTTTTTAATTGTTTTCAATTTGCCCGAATTATCTTATTTGTATTCTAATTGTTTCAGTTTTCATTATTTAATATTTAATTTTCTTAATATTTTCATTTTCTCATATTTTAATTTTTCAATATTTTCTTTTTGGAATATTTTCTTTTTGTAATATTTTCTTTTTGTAATATTTTCTTTTTGTGATATTTTCAGTTGCCTTGAATTAAAAAAAAAATATATATATTTATGTATAATCTAATTCTTATTTTCATAGAAATTTAACCTCGTATAACCTGAAAAGCAGGGAAGATAAGGGCATATGAATCTTACAAAATAAAACCACGATGAGTGAACTAAAGGGCTAGAGCTCCAAACTTTTCACTTTGGCATTTGGCGCTTACACACAAAAAAGTCTTGAACTAGATACGCTTACACATACACAAATTCATATGGTCATCGGCCCAGATAAGTCTGCAGAACTATTTGTAAATAACTTTTCGTTATTTTGTCTAGAAGCTACCGGAGTCCATCTGTTCACTTGTCTGTTTATTATTATTATTATTATTATTATTATTATTATTATTATTATTATTATTATTATTATTATTCTTGCCTTAGTTAGATATTCACTACGCATCACAAGGAACTTGCTATCCTTTGATGAATCCAGCTAATGAATCCTCTATGAGGCCCTTTGCGTCAATAGGCGTAGGTGGAGATGATGATGATGATGATGATGATTATTATTATTATTATTATTATTATTATTTATTGTTATTATTATCATTATTATTATTATTATTATTATTATTATTATTATTATTATGGAGTTTCCTGGATGTATCTGTTCAATTGTATGTTATTATTATTATTGCTGTTGTAGTTGTTGTTGTCCTCGCCAATTTATCTTAGCAATTCAGAAATATGTTTAAATTACCTTGAATTTCATCTTGCCAGTGTAATTAATTTCCCATTCAGCTAAATTCAGTTATAGGCATCAATGGTCTTGTGTGTTTTCTTAGTAACTTAGTTTGCTTCCGGTTTCTTTTATCATTTTTTCGACTTTTACATGAAATTTTGTCAGTATTTTATCTTATATAAGGCTAATTTACATCGTTATTTAGACTTCTTGCTTCTTTTTCAACAAATTTCATTCGATCGAGGTATGAAGATATGTGGGTCTAGAAGAGCACGCATTGAATTCGTTTTTCAACTTTTTTTTTAAGCAAACTGAAACCTAATTTCAGTGTGTCTCATTTTTCAAAAGAACTAAAACATCATAATTTCAGTGTGTCTTATTTTTCATGAAAACAATTGAAACTTACTCATTTCAGTGTCTTATTTAAAAAAAAAAAAAAAAAAAAAACTAAAACCTAAGTAATTAAAAAATCTGAAACCTAATTTCAATGTCTTATTTTTGAAAAAATCAAAAACTTGATTTCAGTGTCTTATTTTTCAAAATTCTGAAACATAATTTCAGTGTCTTATTTTATAAAAAAAAAAAACATCTGAAACCTCAAAATTTCACGGTCTTTTTTTTTTTTCAAAAATTAAACTTCTTTAAGTCGGTCTCATTTATTTATCCTGAATTTGTTTCTCAAATGCATATTTTTGCTTGCAAACACAGACAGACACACACACACCTGCAGTGGAACAAGAGGTGTGTCTATCTGATACAAGTACAGAGTGCTAAATATCCCATTGCCAAATATGCCATCCTTGTTTGTTCGTATAACGTGTTTTGCGAACTGATTAAACTGTCTCCTAAGTCAATCATTGATTAGTAAGACATTGATGGTTGTCAAACGTGCTTTTGGAAGGTTTAAAATTATCTTATCTTATCTGGCTAAAAACCTTACCAGCTTAAATTACTAAAACATCTGGATAAAAAATGAAACGCCCTATATGCTAGATGGATGCTCATACATTTTTACCAAAATATGGGTCAAATTAAAATTTGATATTGCTATTATTACTAATATTATTTAAAATTATCAAGACCAGTATCACATATTCTGAAGACAGAATCAACAGACGGGATCATAACTACATCAAAATCTCCGAATGCTCGAGGTGAGGGTTAGTGTCGGCAGTTCACCTCCTGCCATTCGATTTAGGCATTACCAAGTGCCGTGATGTCCTCTCTACCTCCGTCAACGAAGTTTGGAGGAGGTTATGTTTTCGCCCGATGATTGTTAGTTTGTTTGTGAAAAAGTTCCTGACCACAATTTTACTTAGAGTTGTGAAACTTTCAGGGATTGATTGTTATGTTGAGACGTAGAAGCGATTAAATTTTGAAAGTCCCAGGTCAAAGATCAAGGTCAAGGTCGATCAAGAGGTCGACCGAATTAACACTAACCTCGAGAAATAAGCTGCCGTGGCGGTGGTAGGCTTTCTACTAAGCGCCCCCCCCCCCCCCAAGTTTAATTTTGCACCCGCTGTCTTGTTCTCAAACCGTTTAAATTTCACTTCATAATGCAGTTGCTGTTTGCTGCACCTTGGTTTAAACTTAAAGGGTTTAAAGGTCGGCCATGGATGACAGATGCAAGGGACAGTGACAATGCCCTAGAGACTGACTATATATAAATTTGATCAGCACTCCAGCCACCTCTCCACCCAAGCTTATACCAAGGAGGACCAGGTAATGACTTCTAATGACTCAGCAGGTAAACATATGGGCTTCCCAAATACCCCTTCCTTATCTCACAAGGATAGTGAGGTTGCAGACACTACAAGAAACTATCGAGCTCGAGAGAGTTGTGAACCCCAGTCCAGCAGATTAACATGCAGAGACGCTTGCAGTAATCTACCACAAACCTTGGTGCACAATGGCCGTCTGGGTCCCAGCACCGTGTCAAAGACTCAAAGCAGGAGACTGGTGCAAAGAATTTTTTTTTTTTTTTTTTTTTGGTACATTTTAATTAGATTTCATCTATGAAAATGGGAACAATCAGGACCCAGGACCAACTGCAGGTCCTGGGGACAATAGACCTTGAAAACCTTTCAACGCATGAGCGTATTTCTACTCATCAAAATCAAGCAAACGGTACCTTATTTACCTTCATTGTTATTAACCATAACTATTATGGCAGTCATGGTGACGACTATGCAAGTCATTGTTCGCCACAAAGTCTATATATATATATATATATATATATATATATATATATATATATATATATATATATATATATATACATACATATATAGACCTTCATTCGCCCTCTCTTTCGCAAATTAAATATGACGAAGGATCATAATTTGCATTCAATGAGCTAAGTATATTTGTTTTAGCCGATAGGAAAGATGGGTAAAAGGGGGAGGAAGGATATCAGGCTGATGGGAAGATGCAGAAAGTCCTATAGTGCACAGATTGTGTTAGATTACATCTCGCATTCCTTCAAAACACGCGATACCAATTGGTGATCAGAAGCTGTTATGAAAACTGGAGATGCTCCTTCGTCCTTATAGGCAATAACGGAAAGTACACAAATAAAGATATTAGTATTAAAAATTACAGTTGTCTCTTTAGTTATGGTAAGCAGCTCTTCCAGTAAGACACTCCAACGTTAAAACATTGTTCTCTAGGCTTGGGTGGTGCCATACCCTCTGTACCACGGTCTACCACTGTCTTGAGGTAGAGTTCTCTTACTTGAGGGTACACTCAGGCATATTTTTATATCTTATTTCTCATCTTTTTTTGAAGTTTGTATAATTTACTGTATATATGAAAGATCTATTGTAATGTTATTGTTCGTAAAATATTTTATTTTAATTGTTCATTTGTAGTGGTCGATGCGGTAACGTCCCTGACTGGTGAACGCCAGACAGGGGTTCGAGTCCCGCTCAAACTCGTCAGTTCCTTTGGTCGCTGCAACTTCGCCATCCTTGTGAGCTAAGGATGGGGGATATGGGGAAGCCTATAGATCCATCTGCTGAGTCATCAGCAGCCCTCCTTGGTCCTAGCTTGTGTGGAGAGCGGGCTTGGGCACTGATCATATGTGTATATATGGTCAGTCTCTAGGGCATTGTCCTGCTTGATAGAACAATGTCACTGTCCCTTGCCTCTACCATTCATGAGCGGCCTTTCAACCTTTAAACCTTTAAATTTCTATTGTAGTTTATTTATTTCCTTGTTTCCTTTCCTCGCTGGGCTATTTTTCCCTGTTGGAGCCTTTAGGCTTATAGCATCATGCTTTTCCAACTAGGGGTGTAGGTTAGCTGATAATAATAATAATAATAATAATAATAATAATATCTTTAAAGATGGGTAAACAATTTAATTACAGTTAACTCGATATATTAAAAAAAAACGGTAAAAGATTAGTGAAATCAAAGATCCAATTTTCCCCATAAATTCTGAGGGGAGTAGATTTTTTTCAGCAGCGTTCTATTCATTCCCAATCATTCAAAAGAGGAATAGTAATATTTATATTGCCTTCAAGTTCTTTGAACACTGATACTCCATGGTTATAAACAACCTATTTTTCTGTTCATCGTTCCAGTAACTTTACTTGGCTTCATCACTTACGGTAACGAAGTTGGAAGGAGGATATGTTTTACCCTGTTTGTGTGTTTGCTTGTTTGTTTGTGAACAGCTTCCTGGCCAAAATTTTTATCGTAGAGTAATGAAACTCCAGAGATTAACTATTATATAAAAATCTAGAAATTATTAAATTTTGTAAGGTCAAGGTCACAGTCAAGCAAAATGTCCAATTCACGTTATCAGCCATAAGTTTGGACATCGTTGTCACAGAGACTTCAAACTTGGTTCATATTTGAGGGTAGGAAAATCCACGCCGATTAATACACATTAAGGTCGAATGTAAAGGTCGAGGTTGAGAAATAAGCTGCCGCTCTATTGTGTGCCCTAATAGTTTCTTATGTATTTCCATTCCTATTTATTCCAAAAATAAACAAAACAAACTAGAACAAAAGAAGCGATTGAAACACTTAAATTTCATATCTTTTTAAAATGATATTGAAAAATATTTCATATTTTTAATATTGAAAAATATAATTTCTCGTTTTTTTAATGATATTGAAAAACAGTAATTTCATATCTTTTTAAAATGATATCGAAGAAATATTCATATCTTTTTAAATAATATTGAAAAATATAATTTCATATCTTTTTAAAATGGTATTGAAAAATATTATCGTTACTTACCTTTAAAACTAGGGGGGTACTCAGTAGAGTGCAGACCTCCGCCGCGGCAGCTTATTTCTCGACCTTTGGCTCGACCTTGACCTTTACCTTTGAGCTTAACATGTATTAAATAATTGGCGTGGAGGTTCATGGACACAAATATGAACCAAGTTTAAAGTCTCTGTGACAACGATGTCCAAACATGGATGATTACGTGAACTGGACATTTTGATTGTCTATGACCTAGACCTTCCAAAATTTAATGATTGCCAGTTTTTTTACACAACAGTTAATCCCTGCAAGTTTCATTACTCTACTATTAAAATTGTGTCCAGGAAGCTGTTCACAAACAAACACACAAACAGGGTAAAACAGCCTCCTTCCAACTTCGTTGGTGGAGGTGATAATTTTTGAAAATATACTATAAAAGATAATGAAAGAAATTATCATTTCATATCTTTCTAAAACGATATAAAAAATATATATTTAATTTACGATTCCAGCATGTCAACCGAGAACTTACAAGCATGCTCATATCGTGTGATATCAATGTTCCGATCTCCCGAATGAATTATGGCCCCCCGAATCATTAACCCTCGAAGCTATAAAGGGTAACAAGGTTTATCCATTAAGCCGGAGATGTTAACAGCGCGAGATTGCAATCGCCTTTTATATATCAACGAGACCATTACGATGATTTACGGCCAATGAAAGTCCGAATGAGTTTAATAATGAATTTCTCAGTATGAAGTTGTATGTTTAACTTAATCAGGTCTGTTTGCTATCTTGATTGAAAGACAATTTAGACCAGATTTGGTTGTTTTCGATTATTAAGAGCTCGTGCACCAAGCATCGGTGTATTATGAATATGGTTTAAGCGACCCGTCATAAATAACGGTAAATGGTTATGTATGTACACATGCACACTAAAAAGCACATTCAACCCCTCTCACCCCCTCCCCCCTTTCCTTACTACCACACGGCAGTTTGGGCAATTTGTGGTGAGATTGTATATATATATGTATATATATATATATATATATATATATATATATATATATATATATATATATATATAT
Source organism: Palaemon carinicauda (assembly GCF_036898095.1). Classification (NCBI taxonomy): domain Eukaryota; kingdom Metazoa; phylum Arthropoda; class Malacostraca; order Decapoda; family Palaemonidae; genus Palaemon; species Palaemon carinicauda. The sequence continues at coordinate 32,772,170 of NC_090743.1, forward strand.
TCTTTATAAATATAATATATATATACTGTATATATTATGTATATATATATATGTTCTGTATATATATATATATATATATATATATATATATATATATATATATATATATATATATTCTGTATATATAATATATTTACTGTATATATTATGTATATATATGCTCTGTATATATATATATATATATATATATATATATATATATATATATATATATATATATATATATTCTGTGTATATATATACATATATATATACTGTATATATATGTGTGTATATATTTATATATATGTATAAATAAATATATATATATATATATATATATATATATTATATATATATATATATATATATATATATATATATGTGTGTGTGTAAAGTACACTTGCATATATATATATATATATATATATATATATATATATATATGTAAAGTACACTTGCATATATATATATATATATATATATATATATATATATATATATATATATATATATATATATATATATATATATATATATATATAAAGTACACTTGCTCTTTAATACATGAAGGAGATTGCCATATTCATAAAAGCAATTCTTTACTTCCCATTTATCGCAGTAACAAGCATCGTATAGGCGCATACTTTAATTACCCTATTCCCATCTATGCAACATCTATATCAGCCGGAGATGAGCTCTCCAGCGCCAAGTATTTCTCAATCACTTTATCTGGAACGCCTTATAGGGTGCTGGAGATGGAGCTCGAGAGCTGGCTGGTCTGACAACCGTTCTCCTTGCTGTTCTCCCTTTTATAGCTCTTCTTATTATTACCTCCATCTCCATGGATGTTATATCGGCTTCCTTAAGACGAGATGGTTCCTTGCTACCCCCACCCCCCCTTGTCTTCATTGGTGGTCCGAGGCTTACACGTCCTATAAAAAGATATGGATGTTCGTTAGGTAGCCATTGAGGTGTTTGCCATGGTGTGTAGATAATGTTTTCTTTGATACCTGTATGCTCTATATTCAGGTATTTGTGTATCTTTCATAGTGTATAGATGAAAGGTATATTTTACATTAAAATATTAAGGACACAAATAGCCTTTTTTAAATTAGTCTTGCTTTTTGAGCCATCAATCTCTACAGGTGTTTTTGCGCGCCAAAATATTCTTCTATTCCACTATTCAGTTTCCCTCACTTCCCGACAGATGGCATGAGGCGTCACGCATGCAAATTTATCGAGAATTCATGTGAAAAAATTAAGTTGTCACGTTGAGAGCTGCAAAACTGGAAGAAAACGGATGACTACGTAATCGATAGACCTGTCAAACCAGAGTGGGCCCCCTCTGTTATGCAAATTTCTCGGACAACTTATTTTGGAAGACTTTTACAGCCGCCCATAAGTGCCAAGTACACACACTCCCATTGTTGGAGTTATCACTCATCCCTCGAAGTCTATCTGCGGCAGGTTTTGTTGACTTTGAGTCTACTTATTATTGTTTATGAAGTCAGTTGCTATTTCATTATTCGTGGTTTAAAGTTAACTCATGAATGGCAGAAGCAAGGGACGGGATAATGACCTAGACACTGACCATATCTACATATTATCAGCAACTAATCCCCCCCCCTCTCCATTAAGTTAGGACCAGGAAGGGCCAGGCAATGGCTGCTGATGATTCAGTAGGTTGACCTAGCCCACAAGGACGGTTTGGTTGCTTACTTCACTAGAAACCATCGAACTTGACTTGGGCTCGAACTCCCCAGAATGTCAACCAGGAACATTTCCAATAGCTTACCACTTATGTACACACCATCTTGTTTTTTTTTACATAGCTGCATATGACTGAAAAATATAAATAAAAAATGCTAACCATATAAACGAAATAAGGGTTATGGTGGCCTGGTGATAGCGTCCTTGCCTGCTGATTACCAGACTGGGGTTAGAGTCCCACTCACACTCTTTAGTTCCTTTGGTATCTGCAACCTCGCCGGTCTTGTGACTAAGGAAGCGGTGTTTGGGGGAGCCTATAGGTCTATCTGCTGTGTCATCAGCAGTCATTGCCTGATCTTCCTTGGTCCCACCTTATATGGAGAAGGGCTTGGACGCTGATTATATGTAATATGGTCAGTCTTAGTCTAGGATATTGTCCTGCTTGATAGGGCAATGTCACTGTCCCTTGCCTCTGGCATTCATGAGCGGTCTTTAAAACCTTTAAAGGGGCGATAGGAGGTTTTCTTTAGATACTGTAGATAAGAAAATATAAGACGATTGTTTAAAATGAGCTTTTGAGAAAAACAGGCGTCCTAAAAAATAAGAAAAAAAAATAAGAATTATGTTTGCCTTTCTACTTTATAAATCATATTCCCCTCAGTTAAGAAACATAAGTGACCAACTTGAAATGGACTCTTCATTTCCTCATAGTAACTTAATATTAAGTTACATGAATATCACACAAAAAAGTAAACTTTCTCAAACTATTATTTCACTGACCTGTATTTGCAGAGGCCGATGGGAGGGCCATCCTTATATCCTAATATAACCCCACCCTGAGGGAAGCAAGGAAAATGAAAATATTAAAAAAGTGAGAAAACGGAAAAAGGAATAAAATTCAAAAGCCTGTCTCGTTAGAAGACGGTAAATAACTTTATAACCTCTTCAGATAAGATAATTTCGTAGTTTTTGGATGATTTTCAAAATTTTATTTTCAAAAAATCGTAACAGACTTAATGTTATTATTATTATTATTATTATTATTATTATTATTATTATTATTATTATTATTATTATTATTATTATTATTGCTAGCAGCTAAGCTACAACTCTAGTTGGAAAAACAGGATGTTATAAGCTCAAGGAATCCAACAAGGAAAAATAGCCAAGTGAGAAAATGAAATAAGGAAATATATGAACTACAAGAGAAGCAATGAACAATTGAAATCTAATAAAATTATTATTAAGGATATAAGTGATTTACAAGCACTCGAAGAAAACATTAAAAAAAATATATATGATCAAGAACACAGGGGAAAAATAGTAGACCTTTGACCTTAACATGTATTAATTGGCGTGGATTTTTATACACTAAAATATGAACCAAGTTTTAAGTCTTTATGACAACGAAGTCCAAACTTGTGGCTTATTACATGAATTATACGTTTTGTTTGACCTTAACCTTCCAAAATTTAATCATTTCCAGCTTTTTACATCATTATTAATCCCTGCTAGTTTCATTAATCTACGATTAAAGTTGTGGGCAGGAAGCTATTCACAAACAAACACACACACACACAAACAGGGGTGAAGACATAACCTTCCAACTTCGTTGGCGGAGGTAACAATGAAGGTTTGTCATTTGATCTGCTAACAAGACTTAAATACCACATAACGTAGGATTACAGTGGAGGCACCAACAAGTTAAAAGGAATATGAAATCATTTATTGCCAAAGGGTTATCTTATCGAAGAAAGTATCATAAACAAAAGTAGAGGGGCATTTTGTAGAGCGCAGACCTCCTGCGCGGCAGCTTATTTCTCGGCCTTTTTCTCGACCTTGACCTTAACATGTATTGATTGGCGTGGCTTTTCATACACTCAAATATAAACCAAGTTTGAAATCTCTGTGACAACGATGTCGTAACTAAGGGTTGATTACATGAATTGACATTTTGCTTGACCGTGACCTTGACCTTTGACCTTCCAAAATGTAATCATTTCCAGCTTTTTACATCATAATTAATCCCTGCTAGTTTCATTACTCTACGATTAAAGTTGTGGCCAGGAAGCTATTCACAAACAAACACACACACAAACAGGTGAGAAAACATAACCTCCTTCCAACTTCGTTGGCGGAGATAACAATGAAGGTTTGTCATTTAATATGCTAACAAGACGTGAATAACACATAACCTAAGATTACAGTGGAAGCCCCAATTAGTTGAAATGAAGATGAAATAATTTATTGCCAAAGGATTATCTTATCGAGGCGAGTACTAGAAACAAAAGGATTTTCTATTGATAAGGTGGAATTTGCAATTGCTGGGTTGAAACCCAA
>NC_090743.1:32780516-32783016 GCF_036898095.1 Palaemon carinicauda
TATAAGGAAATATATAAACTACAAGAGAAGCAATGAACAATTGAAATTAATTAAAATAGTTGTTGAGGATATGTGTTTTTTACAAGTACTCAAAAAAAACCTAAAAAAGAAAGAAATATATGAAGAACACAGGGGAAAAATAGAGAGGCATTCAGTAGAGCGCAGACCTCCGCCGCGGCAGCTTATTTCTTGATATTTTGCTTGACCTTAACCTTGACCTTTGACCTTATCATATATTGATTGGCGTGGCTTTTCATACTCTCAAATATGAACCAAGTCTGAAATCTCTGTGACAACGATGTCGTAACTTAAGGTTGATTACGTGAATTGACATTTTGCTTGACCTTGACCTTTGACCTTGACCTTCCAAAGTTTAATCATTTCCAGCTTTTCACATAATAGTTAATCCCTGCATGTTTCATTACTCTACGATTAAAATTGTGGCCAGGAAGCTGTGCACTCACACACAAACAGGGACGAAAACATAACCTCCTTCCAACTTCGTTGGCGGAGATAACAATGAAGGTTTGTCATTTCAATCTGCTAAAAAGACGTAAAATACCACATAACTTAGGATTACAGAAGAAGCATTAGGATTACAGTGGAAGCACTAATTAGTTGAAATAATTTACTGCCAAAGGAATATCTTATCGAGGCGAGTACCAGAAACAAAAGGATTTTTGATTGATAAGATGAAATCTGCAATTGCTAGGTTGAAAGCCAATCCTTCCACCGATTATAATTGCTTTTGACTTGTGAGGTTTCATTGTATTTTAATGATGCTTTGTTCTTTATGTTGCAGTATCTCTCTCTCTCTCTCTCTCTCTCCTCTCTCTCTCTCTCTCTCTCTCTCTCAAAATCAAATAACGTACTTTAGTTTTTCAGCATACTGTTTGAGTTTCAAGAAAAAAAGTATCATTTAGAAATTATCACAGAGTAAATTTGTATTTATGAAAGAAAAGTCTTTATTTTTACACATCTCTCGCGTAAAGATAATTTTAACAATGAATGTGTTTATTTTAAATGTTTTTTTAGCTTATTTATGATTGTATGAATTATTATTCAATTTTCAAAATCAGAAGAGAAAAAGAAAAAAAAATATCACAAGAACCTTTGACTAGATTGGTTTTTTTTTTTTTTAAGAGAAATTTTGATAGATTATAGTAACTTCAGTACCCCCGAATAGGTCAGGGATACAGGTATCTGGAATAAGAGTTTCATTAATATGTTTTCCTAGGATACAACCTCTTTGTATATATTCCCTCTGATACAATCTTTCGGTAGATATTTCCCTTGATTACAAGCTCGTAGTATATATATATATATATATATATATCCCTGGAATACAATCCCTTGATATATATTTCTATGGGATACAAGCCTTTAATATATATTTTCACTGAGATACAAGCCCTTGATATATATTTCCCTGGGATACAATCTCTTGATATATATCCCTGGGATTCAGTCCCTTAATATATATTTCCCTGGGATACAATCCCTTGATATATATCCCTTGGATTCAATCCCTTAATATATATTTTGCCTGGGGTGTAGGCCCTTGATATATATTTTCCCGGGGATGCAAGCAATTTGTATATATTTCTCTGGAATATAATCCCTTGATACATATATTCCTGGGATACAATCCCTTAATATATATTTCCATGGGGTACAAGCCTTTCAAAATGTATATCCCTGGGATACAATCCCTTAACACATATTTTCCCTGCTATACAAGCCCTTTGTATATATATATATATATATATATCCCTGGGATACAATCCTTTGATATATACGTCCCTGGGATACAAACCCCTGAATGAAATAAAAGGCTTTGAATAAGAACCCATGGAATTCGAGATCCTACGAGTCCCCGGGATACGATTCCCGGGTGAGGGGGCTGGACTAGGTTTTCTTAATAACTTATATTGTCTAATTAGGAGAGCGGATTTTCCCCGCAAGTTCGTGACTTTATAATGAAGGTAATGGCCTGACCCCATGTGGTTAGTCGTGCTACCTTACGAACTAACTCTCTCTCTCTCTCTCTCTCTCTCTCTCTCTCTCTCTCTCTATGCTACATGAAAGTACTAGTTCCTTGGGTTGTGTAGAAGGAAATATTGAATTACGAATGTTCACTGAAAGATAGAAAAAAAAATCTCTTGCACGATTTTTGAGTAATGTTTTTTTTTTTTATTAATTTGTAATTCTATTCCAACTCTTGAATGTATTTTTATGTACATACGTTTTTTATTTGTATACTTCATATCCATTAGTTTTTTTTTTTACATATTTTTATAGATAGATAATTATTTTATTTCATTGTTCGTTCGTAGTATTTCTTTGAAGGACTGATGATCTAACGTATTTTATTTTCAATTACCATACGTTGTATTTTTATATAAGTAATGATGTTTATAATAAGTTTTCATTTACACTTCTCAGTAAAACCATTGTTTTCAAGTTCAGTCGTGTTTTTGAAATCAGATGTTCTTGTTGC
>NC_090743.1:32788016-32790516 GCF_036898095.1 Palaemon carinicauda
TACAACATCCATTTACCATAAAACCCGTTATTTTTTCGTATGTCTATCTATATTGCATGATTTAATTTTTTTTCATAATATTAAGTTCCTAAAGATATATTACTTTCAAAAAGTTAAATTACTTTCATCATAAAGTTATATTACTTTCATCATTGAGTTATATTACTTTCAACAAGTTGAATTACTTTCACCATAGTTATATTACTTTCATAAAGTTATATTACTTTCCTAAAGTTATATTACTTTTATCAAGGTATATTACATTCAACAGGTGAAATTACATTCACAATGTTATATTACTTTCATAAAGCTATATTACTATCAACAAGTTAAATTACTTTCATAATGTTATATTACTTTCATGAAGTTATATTGCTTTCAACAAGTTGAATTACTTTCATAAAGTTATATTACTTACATAAAGTTATATTACTTACATAAAGTTATATTACTTTCCTGAAATTACTTACATTTACGTTATGCTTAAATGAAAATAGAAGTTATGAATACTCTTGTATGCTCTCAGTAAGTTTTCAAAGAGCTTCGATTTTTTTTTTTTTTTTTTTTTTTTTTTTTGTATATTAAATTTGACACATAAGGCCACAACATGAACGATGAAAAAGGCTACAACGAAATGAGAATTTGATGAGGAATCTTAATGTCGTTTTCATATTGTTAAGAATAAGATTCATTAATTTTCATCAGATATAATACGTTTGATCTTCGTGTACTTTGAACGATAATAAAGGCGATGTTGAACGTTAATATCGGGATTTTTTTTATGTTCATAATTGTTAAGAACTGTAACCTTTTATATGAAGAAAATAAAAAATAAATATTAAAAAAAAATAAGTCATTAGAGTCTCTTCTAGCCCCTTCAGTAGCCGACGTTGATTGTCAGTCTCGCCAAAATCCCTTACAAGATTTGGCGGGTGATAATGTTAGCGTCGGCAAATCCCCGGTTTAAATTCGTCTAGGCTTGCTTTTATTACGATTTACAATTAGACTTGTTAGTTTTTTACTCATTTATTAATTTGTTTATTCCACTTGCATTCTCATTATACCCCAGTCGCGTAAATTGGCTCCAATAGCGAAATTATCACCCGCGAAACCTCTAATGGAAATCGTTGTTGCAGGTGTGAATAATGCCGAGTTATTCCCCGCTAGCTACAACAACACTCACCACACCCAGTCACTCACCTATACACCCTCTCTCTCTCTCTCTCTCTCTCTCTCTCTCTCTCTCTCTCTCTCTCTCTCTCTCTCTCTCTCTCTCCTAGTTCTATATAAGCTAGACCCTCCCTGTGTCTGCGTTTTCTAATCTACATATTTTCTTTAGCAATCGTTCGTTTTCTAATTCTTTCATCGTTTGTCTTATATTAATAACAGAATTTCAACATTAATAATAATGATAAGAATAGGGAAGTGAGGAATATGGGGGAAAGGGAGAGTACCCCTGGATACAATCTGGTTTATAGCTCAAAGGCAGGTACTCGGGATGGGAAAGATTAAGGAAATAGGGAGAAAGAGAAGTACAGGAGAAGAATAAAAGAGAGGGGCAGACCCTCTTTCGATATTAGGGAATTGGTATTACCATTTCTGTTTGTCTTGTACTTTGTCCTGTTTCACTATACAAGAACTGTATATCCAAATGACCAACATTTTATATGTAATTTCTTATTTCATTTATATGCGTTAGCTTAAATTTGGAACTAGAATTTTCGATGGATTTATTGATTTTGTAAAGGAATAAGCCATGAATATAATGCCCACATGAGAAACATTATTCGACAATTCACACATGCACAGTATGTATAAAAAATCTCCCAATGTTATACCTTTGTTTAGATGTTTTATGAAGTTTAAGTGTAAATTGTTTCATTTGTGAATTATTAAATTCTGCTTGGTTAATTTTAAGTTTCTTTATAGTTGTTTTTGATTATGTATTTCTTAGACTTACATACTGTACTTTTTTCCATGGTAGATGATTTTCAAAATTGCCATATAAAAATCTCAATACTTAATTTGTTCTAAATCAAATAATTGAATGTGATAACTTCAAGTTCTAACTTGATTCTAAGGGTTGTGGTAGCCTATTGGAAACTTCCTTACATAGCAGTCTGTTGGAGGGGAGTTCGAGATCCGCTCAAGCGCGATAGGATCTAATAGTGTCTACAACCTCGCCGTCCTTGTGAGCCTATAGGTTTACCTACATAGTCATTAGTGGTCTTTTGGAGTCACTCCAAAATCAAACCATTGTTCTCTAGTCTTGGGTTGTGCCATATCCTCTGTACCATGGTCTTCCACTGTCATGGGTTAGAGCTCTCTTGCTTGAGGGTACTCTCCGGCACACTATTCTATCTTTTTTCTCTTCTTTGTTATTTCGAAGTCTTTATAGTTATATCTGAAAGATTTATTTTAATGTTGTTATTAAACTTCTCTTTTAGTTATTTCCTTATTTCCTTTCCCTACTGGGCTATTTTCCCTGTTAGAGTCCATG
>NC_090743.1:32795516-32805516 GCF_036898095.1 Palaemon carinicauda
ACTCCTGAGGAAAATAACAAAATAGTCGCTCCCTCGTTCAACCTTATTTGCTGAAACGTGTATATGATGTAACCAATGTGATATATATATATATATATATATATATATATATATATATATATATATATATATATGAATATATATACATATGTGTATATATATGTATACATATATGTATATATATGTATATATGGTATGTATATATATATTTATATATATTATATATATTTATATATATATATATATTATATATTATATATATTATATATATATATATTATATATATTTATATATATACATATTATATTATATATATTATATATATATATGTGTGTATATATGTGTATATATATATGATGTATATATATTTTGCATATCTATATATGTATATATATAATGTATATATATTATGCATATCTATATATATATATATATATATATATATATATATAAACAAACATATATATATATACACTATATATGTAGATATGTATGTATGTATGTATGTGTCTGTGTCTATATACTGACGTTTGATGTGATTAGTAGATACAGTTACAGACTAAGAACAGAATTTTCTTAATCTAATTATTTTTGCCCACACCTCATTTCTGATTACTACTAGATCTTTTCCTTATTCCCATCTTCTGCAAGTCTTGCATTCATACCATGATGGATCTCGCATTGTTGTTTCCTTCATTTAAAAGGATTGCATCAGAGGTAACTTCGTCTGAATCCTTAATTATCTCCGCCAACGAAGTTGGAAGAAGGTTAAGTTTTATCCAGGACCCATACACTGTATAGGTCCTGGTTTTACCCCTTGTTTGTGTGTTTGTTTGTGAACAGTTTCCTGACCACAATTTTAATCGCTGAGCAATGAAACTTGCAAGGATTAATTTTTATGTAAAAGGCTGGAAATTATTAAATTTAGGAAAGTCAAGATCACGGTCAAGCAAAATGTCCAATTCACGTAATCAGCCATAAGTTTGGACATCGTTGTCACAAAGACTTCAAACTTGGTTCATATTTGAGTGTATGAAAATCCACGCCAATTAATACATGTTAAGGTCAAAGGTCAAGGTCGAGAAATAAGTGGCCTGAGCGGAGTCTGTGCCCTACTGAGTGCCCCTCTAGGTGCTGCTTTTTCAACCTCTCTAACGTACTGTCCTTTATAAATAGAGGTGGCTTCATAATTTTCATTTATTACAGGTACTATTTTGTCAACTTATTCTTTCAATTGTTCTTTACATATCTTGTAGTTTATTTATTTCTTTGTTTCCTTTCATCACTGTGCTATTTTCCTCTGTTGGAGCCCTTGGTCTTATACCATCCTGTTTATCCACCTAGCCTAGCAAGTAATAATAATAATAATAATAATAATAATAATAATAATAATAATAATAATAATAATAATAATAATAATGATGCTGATGATGATGATAATAATAATAATTTCAGCATGTGTTTGTGTAGCCAGTGATTTTCGCCTTCTGGAAACGTTGTAAACGTTGTAGAAGCTGTTTGAGGAAAGATCTGGCAGTGAGTTTAGCCTTCTGTTAAGCTGTTTGAGGAAAGATCTGGCAGTGAGTTTAGCCTTCTGTTGTAAACGTTGTAGAAGCTGTTTGAGGAAAGATCTGGCAGTGAGTTTAGCCTTCTGTTAAGCTGTTTGAGGAAAGATCTGGCAGTGAGTTTAGCCTTCTGTTGTAAACGTTGTAGAAGCTGTTTGAGGAAAGATCTGGCAGTGAGTTTAGCCTTCTGTTGTAAACGTTGTAGAAGCTGTTTGAGGAAAGATCTGGCAGTGAGTTTAGCTTTCTGTTAAGCTGTTTGAGGAAAGATCTGGCAGTGAGTTTAGCCTTCTGTTGTAAACGTTGTAGAAGCTGTTTGAGGAAAGATCTGGCAGTGAGTTTAGCCTTCTGTTGTAAACGTTGTAGAAGCTGTTTGAGGAAAGATCTGGCAGTGAGTTTAGCCTTCTGTTAAGCTGTTTGAGGAAAGATCTGGCAGTGAGTTTAGCCTTCTGTTAAGCTGTTTGAGGAAAGATCTGGCAGTGAGTTTAGCCTTCTGTTGTAAACGTTGTAGAAGCTGTTTGAGGAAAGATCTGGCAGTGAGTTTAGCCTTCTGTTAAGCTGTTTGAGGAAAGATCTGGCAGTGAGTTTAGCCTTCTGTTGTAAACGTTGTAGAAGCTGTTTGAGGAAAGATCTGGCAGTGAGTTTAGCCTTCTGTTGTAAACGTTGTAGAAGCTGTTTGAGGAAAGATCTGGCAGTGAGTTTAGCCTTCTGTTGTAAACGTTGTAGAAGCTGTTTGAGGAAAGATCTGGCAGTGAGTTTAGCCTTCTGTTAAGCTGTTTGAGGAAAGATCTGGCAGTGAGTTTAGCCTTCTGTTGTAAACGTTGTAGAAGCTGTTTGAGGAAAGATCTGGCAGTGAGTTTAGCCTTCTGTTGTAAACGTTGTAGAAGCTGTTTGAGGAAAGATCTGGTAGTGAGTTTAGCCTTCTGTTGTAAACGTTGTAGAAGCTGTTTGAGGAAAGATCTGGCAGTGAGTTTAGCCTTCTGTTAAGCTGTTTGAGGAAAGATCTGGCAGTGAGTTTAGCCTTCTGTTAAGCTGTTTGAGGAAAGATCTGGCAGTGAGTTTAGCCTTCTGTTGTAAACGTTGTAGAAGCTGTTTGAGGAAAGATCTGGCAGTGAGTTTAGCCTTCTGTTAAGCTGTTTGAGGAAAGATCTGGCAGTGAGTTTAGCCTTCTGTTGTAAACGTTGTAGAAGCTGTTTGAGGAAAGATCTGGCAGTGAGTTTAGCCTTCTGTTGTAAACGTTGTAGAAGCTGTTTGAGGAAAGATCTGGCAGTGAGTTTAGCCTTCTGTTGTAAACGTTGTAGAAGCTGTTTGAGGAAAGATCTGGCAGTGAGTTTAGCCTTCTGTTGTAAACGTTGTAGAAGCTGTTTGAGGAAAGATCTGGCAGTGAGGTTAGCCTTCTGTTGTAAACGTTGTAGAAGCTGTTTGAGGAAAGATCTGGCAGTGAGTTTAGCCTTCTGTTGTAAACGTTGTAGAAGCTGTTTGAGGAAAGATCTGGCAGTGAGTTTAGCCTTCTGTTGTAAACGTTGTAGAAGCTGTTTGAGGAAAGATCTGGCAGTGAGTTTAGCCTTCTGTTAAGCTGTTTGAGGAAAGATCTGGCAGTGAGTTTAGCCTTCTGTTAAGCTGTTTGAGGAAAGATCTGGCAGTGAGTTTAGCCTTCTGTTGTAAACGTTGTAGAAGCTGTTTGAGGAAAGATCTGGCAGTGAGTTTAGCCTTCTGTTAAGCTGTTTGAGGAAAGATCTGGCAGTGAGTTTAGCCTTCTGTTGTAAACGTTGTAGAAGCTGTTTGAGGAAAGATCTGGCAGTGAGTTTAGCCTTCTGTTGTAAACGTTGTAGAAGCTGTTTGAGGAAAGATCTGGCAGTGAGTTTAACCTTCTGTTGTAAACGTTGTAGAAGCTGTTTGAGGAAAGATCTGGCAGTGAGTTTAGCCTTCTGTTAAGCTGTTTGAGGAAAGATCTGGCAGTGAGTTTAGCCTTCTGTTGTAAACGTTGTAGAAGCTGTTTGAGGAAAGATCTGGCAGTGAGTTTAGCCTTCTGTTGTAAACGTTGTAGAAGCTGTTTGAGGAAAGATCTGGCAGTGAGTTTAGCCTTCTGTTAAGCTGTTTGAGGAAAGATCTGGCAGTGAGTTTAGCCTTCTGTTGTAAACGTTGTAGAAGCTGTTTGAGGAAAGATCTGGCAGTGAGTTTAGCCTTCTGTTGTAAACGTTGTAGAAGCTGTTTGAGGAAAGATCTGGCAGTGAGTTTAGCCTTCTGTTGTAAACGTTGTAGAAGCTGTTTGAGGAAAGATCTGGCAGTGAGTTTAGCCTTCTGTTGTAAACGTTGTAGAAGCTGTTTGAGGAAAGATCTGGCAGTGAGTTTAGCCTTCTGTTGTAAACGTTGTAGAAGCTGTTTGAGGAAAGATCTGGCAGTGAGTTTAGCCTTCTGTTAAGCTGTTTGAGGAAAGATCTGGCAGTGAGTTTAGCCTTCTGTTGTAAACGTTGTAGAAGCTGTTTGAGGAAAGATCTGGCAGTGAGTTTAGCCTTCTGTTGTAAACGTTGTAGAAGCTGTTTGAGGAAAGATCTGGCAGTGAGTTTAGCCTTCTGTTGTAAACGTTGTAGAAGCTGTTTGAGGAAAGATCTGGCAGTGAGTTTAGCCTACTGTTGTAAACGTTGTAGAAGCTGTGGCGTTAGTGCATATGTGATGTTGTAGCCAGGGATTTTCGCCATCTGGAAGACTTATAATCACTGTCAGTGTATATCTGCTTGCAGGAACGCTTTTGTGCGTTGTAAACTATCTGGTGTACTGTATAAGTTAGTAAATTTAATACCTTGATATTATTTGAAATTTATACTTACTTTTAAGTATTTGCCATAAAGTGATTGTCAGACAGTAAATAATCAGAGGCCTTCTCAATATAGATTTCCCTTGAAAGCTATACCATATGTACTAAACAGTACTTTTCAAAGACATTCTCGGTATAAAAATTTCAGATTAGCTTTTTTATTACTTCCAAAGCTGATGTTGTACTATAAATGCCACAATTTGATTTTATGAATTAAACCCCATGGGCCAAACGCAAAAGTTCTACTTATTTTACTTTATTCGACTATTCGACATACTTGAAGTTGCATACTCACTTACAATAAATCAGTTTTTTCTTCTTTCCCACCGTTATCCCTACAGCAAAGGGTCGGTTGCCTGATGTGTAGCGTCAGGCATGGTTAATAATTTGGCAAAGCTTTTACACTCGCATGCTCTTGCAGTCTTCAACCACAGTTATTGGCAATGGGCATTCTAGCATTTTGCTAAAAATCAAGACTGCATGAAAGCAGCTGTCCTTTTAGTCGCTTTCTACGATACGCAGGCCAATTACATTTTACCGTTCTATAAAAATTCTCGTACTCGACATTCTTATTTATTTTTATACATCTTAATATTTGCCTAAATCAATGCAGCTAATTAAACATTCATATTTATTATTTACATCTTAATATTTACCTAATTCAATACAGCAAATTAATATCATTAGTGAACTTATAACTAAATTTACTACTTACCTACAAAGAAAACCTAACACTGAATCAAAACATATTAATCATAACCCCACAATTTTGTTTTTCACTTAAGGTAGGAAGCCTTATTACACTGGTAACTATAACTTCAAATATATACAGTCCATACCACGTGCCATTGCATTGCTCAAAGCACAGAGTAATATTTTAAGTACTGTATTCAATCCATCACATTTTTTTCCACTCCTTTCAAAATACAGTTATATTCCCCCAGCAGAATTGGCAATTATTTACAAGTAAATCATAAATGTGTGTAATAATAATAATAATAATAATAATAATAATAATAATAATAATAATAATAATAGCTAAGCCATAACAATTTTTATTGTTAGTTATTGTGATTATTATTCTTGTTATTTGCTAAGCTACAATTATTATTCTTATTATAAGCTAAACTACAGCAAATCATCATCATCATCATCATCATTATTATTATTATTATTATTATTATTATTATTATTATTATTATTATTATTATCATTATTAGCTATGCTACAACCCTATTTGGAACAAAGATGCTATTAGACCAAGGGTCTCAAAAGGAAAAATAGGCCAGTGAGGAAAGGAAATAAGTTAATAGAAAGAATAGTATGCCCGCGTGTACCCTCAACCAAAAGAATTGTAGCCCAAGACAGTGTAAGACCATGTTACAGAGATTGTCATAACTACGTTCCTCACAAGAGAAATTGAAGTTACCCAAATAGTAGGGCACGCACCAGCCGGTGCACACCAATCAGCAAAGGGGTTACAAAAAGCTAAATAACAATATGAAGAACTAGAGGGGCACTCAGTAGAGCGCAGACCGCCGCTGTGGCAGCTTATTTCTCGACCTTTTGCTCGACCTTTTGCTCGACCTTGACCTTGACCTTTGACCTTAACATGTATTAATTGGCGTGGATTTTCATACACTCAAATATGAACCAAGTTTGAAGTTTTTTGTCACAACGATGTGCAAACTTATGACGGATTACGTGAATTGGACACTTTGCTTGACCTTTGACCTTGACTTTTCGAAATTTATAAATTTCCAGCTTTTTACATAAGTTAATCCCAGTAAGTTTCAGTTCTTTGCGATTAAAATTGTGGTTAGGAATCTGTTCACAAACAAAGCCACAGACAAACAGGGGCGCAAACATAACCTCCTTCCAGATTCGTTGGTGGAGGTAATAACATAACTACAGGTATCAATATTAAGACCAACGATACCACTGGATTAGCTCAATATTCTGGAAAAAGAAGACAGAATTGTGAAAAACAGGCGAATGGGAGGCAGAATATAAAAGATAATGAATAAATAAAAAGCTGTAATAATACAGTATGAGTAAATATTAACTCGGATTTTGACTTATTTGATATTCAGTTATCAAATATATGAATAGAAAGGACTTAATTTTAATAAATAATTTTCCGCTTTTTAAACTGATATCAAATCACTGCTTTTGAACGAACTCGGAATATGACCTATTTGATATTAAATTATCATCAAATATATTATTATTATTATTATTATTATTATTATTATTATTATTATTATTATTATTATTATTATTATTATTATTGGACAAGCCACAACCCTAGTTGGAAAAACAGGATGCTATAAGCTAGAAGAGAAGTTTAGGAACAATAACAACATTAAAATAAATCTTTCATATATAAACTATAGAAACCTCAAAATAACAAGAGGAAGATAAATTAAATATAACTGTGTGCCTGATTGTACCCTCAAGCAAGAAAACTCTAGCCTAAGACAGAGGAAGACCATGGTACAGGGTCTATGGCACTACTCAAGACTAGAGAACAATGGTTAGATTTTTGAGTGTCATAGAAGAGCTGCTTACCATAGCTAAAGTCTCTTGTGCCCTTATGAATAGAGAGGACATAATTTTAATAAACAATTTTCCGTTGTTTAAACTGACATTCACTCTGCTTTTAAACGAATTAAGCAGATGCTATTAAATGATGCTGGTATCATCAGTACCAAGATCTTGAAAAAAGTCTCTCTTAATCTTGGGACTTTCGAAAACTTACACCTGCCCAAAGAGGAATTTGCGTTTGAAAGTTATTCACAGGTAAACGTACGCTGGTGAAAATGAAGTACGTGATGAATTTTATCTCCTGATGCGTATCTGCTACGCCAAAGTGCTTTTAAGAATTCCTAGATAAGACTTAACAGGAGCCAAAGATATGTTCTGGAGGGACAGGCCAACCGCGCGATAGCATCACGGTGGCGTTCAGTGGGTATGGTAGTGACGGCTGACTGAAGGCTTTATCAGATGGATCTTTCCGTTTAAGGTATATTTTCTATTTATGGCAGTTTTTGAGAGATTTCAGGCTTAGACAATAGTCTTGAGATGTTATTATATTGTTTGTTAGTTCCGTGTTATTGTGAGTTGGTTATAAATGTATACATGGACATTTGTATGATCCGAACTGTTTTCTGGTTTTATAATTTTCTAACTGAACGAAGCCTTTACTACCTTAGGCCTAGAGGTGTTTTTCGAGAGTGAGAACTTCTGTGTATACCTTAGCATTTATTTATTTTTAAATGGCTATTTTATATTAGTATTTATTTTGTTTTATTAATTTGAAAACAGACTTGTTTGCATGTTTAAGATTACAAAATTCAAATAGTCACCATTTAGACATAGGATTTCATATTATCGTAGCTGAAAATTATTCAGATATTTTTATCAGTAAAATTGGATAGAATCTTGGCAGTTAATAAGACTTTAGTATTCCATTTCATCCTTGTAGTCAAAGGCCCTAAATACAGTTAATTTTTTATTCTTTGTCCAAATAAGGAGTAAGTAAATTGCGATACCAAGTCGTAGGATGTTACACTGAAATTAATATATATGCAAATAGCTAAAAGAAATGAGATGCATCTCTCTCTCTCTCTCTCTCTCTCTCTCTCTCTCTCTCTCTCTCTCTCTCTCTCTCTCTCTCTCTCTCTCTCAGCTGTTTCTACCATTTGCCGTTACTACGCGTCCTCAAATAATTTCTGACATTCATCCTTTTAAAACTTAGCAAATAAATTTGCCTTCTTTATAAAAGTCTATTCAAATCAGTGTGACTTGTATAATATTTTTTTTCATTTCAGAATTCGACAAAAATACTCACACCATTTATTTCCGTTAACATTTCCTTTGATAAATGTGTATATTGCAGAGAGTATCAAATTATCATATCGTTTTGGGCAAGTATTAATTCTTTTCCTTGCATAATCACTACATCATATACTGAAACAAGACTCCCCATCAATATATTGCCAACAGACACAAGCATGAGAGAGAGAGAGAGAGAGAGAGAGAGAGAGAGAGAGAGAGAGAGAGAGAGAGAGAGAGAGAGAGAGAGAGAGAGCGTACCAAAGTTCCAGTAGCTGACCTTTTATTTAAATAAGATGAATGTACTTACAATTTTAAGTAATGTAGGTGTTCCTTGTAGGGAGAGAGTGCATCGATACACATAAGGAAAGTTTAAAGCCACAAGCAAAACTTACTTGAATTCTTAGTCATCAAATCACTTATTTGTTTCGTAACAGATCAAACACCATAAGTATATCCTCCACGGTTATCTAGGCTTCGTTACACACGTCAATCATCCCAGTCCCCCAGTTACTGTGTGAAGGTCACGAACTCGATAGTCAATCGGTTTGGTCTTAACCTTTTTTAAACCGTTCACTTCTAACTTTGAATTCTATACCTTCTTTTGTGTTTCCCGACTGATGTACTTGCCTGATTTAAACTGTTATCTTTACACTATCTAACGTTAGCCTGAGTCCATTGTTAATTGTGGTAGCTCATTGGAAACTTCCCTAGAAGGCAATCTGTTAGACGTAATTTCCAGACTTTCTCAAGCTTGATATTGTCTAATAGTGCCTGCAACCAGATCATCCTTGTGAGCTACGAATGGAGATTTTGGGGAAGCGATTAGGTCTACTTGCTAAGTCATCAGTAGCCATTGCCTGTCCCCACCGGATCCTAGCTTGGATGGAGAGGGGCTTAGGTACTGATTATGTATATATACAGTATAAGGTTAGTTTCTTGGGCATTGTCACCATCCCTTGGTCTGCCATTCATGAGTAACCTTTAAAGACCTCAAGACCTTGGTAATAATCGTCTTTGTTCCTTTATCTAAAAGAAATTTTCTAAGGTCATTAAAGTGCAACCAGTGGGCCTTCCATACACAGTGGCCTTTGGGAGACAAACATCATTAGGCCTTCATTATCTTATCAACAAGTCACTGTAATGACCCAATTTGCATGAACTCGTCATCGGTTTATCAGCTTTGACCAGATATTATTATCTATCTGATTTCCTGCTTCAACATTCAGTAAGATAATTGACCGGAACATTTTTAAGATTTAAAGGCCGCTCATGAATGACAGAGGCAAGGGACAGTAACATTGCCCTAGCAAGCAGGACAATGAACTAGACTCCTAGAGACTGACCATATATACATATGATCAGCACCTAAGTCCCTCACCACCCAAGCTAGTACCAGGGATGGCCAGACAATGGCTGCTGATGACTCAGCAGGTATACTTATAGGCTCCCCCAAATCACCATCCTTAGTTCACAAGAATGGTGAGATTGCAGTGACCAAAGGAACTAACGAGTTTGAACGGGACTCGAACCCCAGTCTGGCGATCACCGGTTAGGGATGTTACCACATCGACCACATCTATAGTCTTTGTTTTTTCCTGATTCACTGTTCTTCATCATCATCATCTCCTCCTCCTACGCCTATTGGCGCAATGGGCTCTGATTCAATGATCACAATGATAAATATGAGACGCCATCGACTACAATCCACCCGATTACCCATCTTTGATTGTATCCTACTGATTACTAACTAAAATTCAGCGATTTATAATCATGTAATGAATTT